>NW_026290956.1:232500-265052 GCF_023373465.1 Oncorhynchus keta | reverse complement strand
GATGACTTGGTGCGGTCCAGGGCCCCCTCCTGATGACTTGGTGCGGTCCAGGGCCCTCCTGATGACCCAGGGACCCTCCAGAAGGAGTGGTCCAGTCCGATGCGCCTAACTCAGAAAGCCCCTCCCACAACATCAAGGACATGATCAGACAGTACCAACACCCATCTGACCCTGCACCCAGCCAGCCTGCACACACACACAGGTAACACACACACACACACACACACACACACACACACACACACACACACACACACACACACACACACACGGATAACACACACACACACACAAAGATAACACACACACACACACACAGGTAACACACAGGTAACACACACACACATAGGTAACACACACACATACACAGGTAAAAACACACACACACAAACACACACAAACACACAGAGTTAACACACACACACAGACACAGGTAACACACACACACACACACACAGGTAACACACACACACACACAAACACACAGAGTTAACACACACACAGAGTTAACACACACACAGAGTTATCACACACACACACACAGAGTTAACACACACACAGAGTTATCACACACAAACACACAGAGTTAACGCACACACAGAGTTAACACACACACAGAGTTATCACACACACACACACAGAGTTAACGCACACACAGAGTTATCACACACACACAGAGTTAACACACACACAGAGTTATCACACACACACACACAGAGTTAACACACACACAGAGTTATCACACACACACAGAGTTAACACACACACAGAGTTATCACACACACACAGGTAGCACAGTAATGTGAATGTGTGTGTGTAGGAGGGGGGAGGGGAAGATGTTCTCAAAGAAGCCAGACCCTCATGAGGAAGCCATGAATATCCTGAAAGACCAGATGGCCAACCCACCACCACAGGTACACACACACACACACACACACACACACACACACACACACACACACACACACACACACACACACACACACACACACACACACACACACACACACACACACACACACACACACACACACACCACCACAGGTACACACACACACACACACACACACACACACACACACAGTTACACACACACACACACACACACACACACACACACACACACACACACACACACACACACACACACACACACACACACACACAGGTATACACACACAGTCTCTCACTCTCTTCAGAAGTCTTTCCCTGAGGCGCCTCGGGAACCAAAGGAGGAGGGTGGATCCAAAGTCACCAAGGCAACAAAACCCCGCCCACCTGCCCTAGCCGACTCCCACAGCAGCCCCCTCCCCCCACCAGGTTAGAACCAGACCTGAACAAGGCCTGAACCAGACCTGAACTAGAACCAGACCTGAACTACAACCAGACCTGAACTATAACCTGAACTACAACCAGACCTGAACTATAACCAGACCTGAACTATAACCTGACCTGAACTATGACCAGACCTGAACTACAACCAGACCTGAACTACAACCAGACCTGAACTATAACCAGACCTGAACTACAACCAGACCTGAACTATAACCTGAACTACAACCAGACCTGAACTATAACCAGACCTGAACTATAACCAGACCTGAACTATAACCTGACCTGAACTACAACCAGACCTGAACTATAACCTGAACTACAACCAGACCTGAACTATAACCAGACCTGAACTATAACCTGAACTATAACCAGACCTGAACTATAACCAGACCTGAACTATAACCAGACCAGAACTATAACCTGAACTACAACCAGACCTGAACTATAACCAGACCTGAACTATAACCAGACCTGAACTATAACCAGACCTGAACTATAACCAGACCTGAACTATAACCTGAACTATAACCAGACCTGAACTATAACCAGACCTGAACTATAACCTGACCTGAACTATAACCAGACCTGAACTATAACCAGACCTGAACTATAACCAGACCTGAACTATAACCAGACCTGAACTACAACCAGACCTGAACTACAACCAGACCTGAACTATAACCTGAACTATAACCAGACCTGAACTATAACCAGACCTGAACTATAACCAGACCTGAACTACAACCAGACCTGAACTACAACCAGACCTGAACTATAACTATAACCAGACCTGAACTATAACCAGACCTGAACTATAACCAGACCTGAACTACAACCAGACCTGACCTGACTATAACCAGACCTGAACTATAACCAAGAATAACCAGACCTGAACTATAACCAGACCTGAACTATAACCAGACCTGAACTATAACCAGACCTGAACTATAACCAGACCTGAACTACAACCAGACCTGAACTACAACCAGACCTGAACTATAACCAGACCTGAACTACAACCAGACCTGAACTATAACCAGACCTGAACTACAACCAGACCTGAACTACAACCAGACCTGAACTACAACCAGACCTGAACTATAACCTGAACTATAACCTGAACTATAACCAGACCTGAACTATAACCTGAACTATAACCAGACCTGAACTATAACCAGACCTGAACTATAACCTGACCCTGAACTAGGTAACCAGACCTGAACTATAACCAGACCTGAACTACAACCAGACAGACCAGACCTGAACTACAACCAGACCTGAACTATAACCAGACCTGAACTACTAAACCAGACCTGAACTATAACCTGACTACTGAACTATAACCAGACCTGAACTATAACCAGACCTGAACTATAACCAGACCTGAACTATAACCAGACCTGAACTATAACCTGAACTATAACCAGACCTGAACTATAACCAGACCTGAACTATAACCAGACCTGAACTATAACCAGACCTGAACTATAACCAGACCTGAACTATAACCAGACCTGAACTATAACCAGACCTGAACTATAACCTGAACTATAACCAGACCTGAACTACAACCAGACCTGAACTATAACCTGAACTATAACCAGACCTGAACTATAACCTGAACTATAACCTGAACTATAACCAGACCTGAACTATAACCAGACCTGAACTACAACCAGACCTGAACTATAACCAGACCTGAACTACAACCAGACCTGAACTACAACCAGACCTGAACTACAACCAGACCTGAACTACAACCAGACCTGAACTATAACCGGACCTGAACTACAACCAGACCTGAACTATAACCAGACCTGAACTACAACCAGACCTGAACTACAACCAGACCTGAACTACAACCAGACCTGAACTATAACCTGAACTATAACCAGACCTGAACTATAACCTGAACTATAACCTGAACTATAACCAGACCTGAACTATAACCAGACCTGAACTATAACCTGACCTGAACTATAACCTGAACTATAACCTGAACTATAACCAGACCTGAACTATAACCAGACCTGAACTATAACAACCAGACCTGAACTATAACCAGACCTGAACTATAACCAGACCTGAACTATAACCAGACCTGAACTACAACCAGACCTGAACTACAACCAGACCTGAACTATAACCTGAACTATAACCAGACCTGAACTATAACCAGACCTGAACTATAACCAGACCTGAACTACAACCAGACCTGAACTACAACCAGACCTGAACTATAACCAGACCTGAACTACAACCAGACCTGAACTATAACCAGACCTGAACTATAACCTGAACTATAACCAGACCTGAACTATAACCAGACCTGAACTATAACCAGACCTGAACTATAACCAGACCTGAACTACAACCAGACCTGAACTATAACCAGACCTGAACTACAACCAGACCTGAACTATAACCAGACCTGAACTATAACCAGACCTGAACTACAACCAGACCTGAACTACAACCAGACCTGAACTATAACCAGACCTGAACTATAACCAGACCTGAACTATAACCAGACCTGAACTATAACCAGACCTGAACTATAACCAGACCTGAACTATAACCTGAACTATAACCTGAACTATAACCAGACCTGAACTATAACCAGACCTGAACTACAACCAGACCTGAACTATAACCAGACCTGAACTACAACCAGACCTGAACTATAACCAGACCTGAACTATAACCTGAACTATAACCAGACCTGAACTATAACCAGACCTGAACTATAACCAGACCTGAACTATAACCAGACCTGAACTATAACCAGACCTGAACTATAACCAGACCTGAACTATAACCAGACCTGAACTATAACCAGACCTGAACTATAACCAGACCTGAACTATAACCAGACCTGAACTATAACCAGACCTGAACTATAACCAGACCTGAACTATAACCTGAACTATAACCAGACCTGAACTATAACCAGACCTGAACTATAACCAGACCTGAACTATAACCAGACCTGAACTATAACCAGACCTGAACTATAACCAGACCTGAACTACAACCAGACCTGAACTACAACCAGACCTGAACTACAACCAGACCTGAACTACAACCAGACCTGAACTATAACAGGACCTGAACTACAACCAGACCTGAACTATAACCAGACCTGAACTACAACCAGACCTGAACTACAACCAGACCTGAACTACAACCAGACCTGAACTATAACCTGAACTATAACCAGACCTGAACTATAACCTGAACTATAACCTGAACTATAACCAGACCTGAACTATAACCAGACCTGAACTTTAACCTGAACTATAACCTGAACTATAACCTGAACTATAACCTGAACTATAACCAGACCTGAACTACAACCAGACCTGAACTATAACCAGACCTGAACTACAACCAGACCTGAACTACAACCAGACCTGAACTATAACCAGACCTGAACTACAACCAGACCTGAACTATAACCTGACCTGAACTATAACCAGACCTGAACTACAACCAGACCTGAACTATAACCAGACCTGAACTATAACCAGACCTGAACTATAACCAGACCTGAACTATAACCAGACCTGAACTATAACCAGACCTGAACTATAACCAGACCTGAACTATAACCAGACCTGAACTATAACCAGACCTGAACTATAACCTGACCTGAACTATAACCAGACCTGAACTATAACCAGACCTGAACTATAACCAGACCTGAACTATAACCAGACCTGAACTATAACCAGACCTGAACTATAACCAGACCTGAACTATAACCAGACCTGAACTATAACCAGACCTGAACTATAACCAGACCTGAACTATAACCAGACCTGAACTATAACCTGACCTGAACTATAACCAGACCTGAACTATAACCAGACCTGAACTATAACCAGACCTGAACTATAACCAGACCTGAACTATAACCAGACCTGAACTATAACCAGACCTGAACTACAACCAGACCTGAACTATAACCAGACCTGAACTATAACCAGACCTGAACTATAACCAGACCTGAACTATAACCAGACCTGAACTATAACCAGACCTGAACTACAACCAGACCTGAACTATAACCAGACCTGAACTATAACCAGACCTGAACTACAACCAGACCTGAACTATAACCAGACCTGAACTATAACCAGACCTGAACTATAACCAGACCTGAACTATAACCAGACCTGAACTATAACCAGACCTGAACTATAACCAGACCTGAACTATAACCTGAACTATAACCAGACCTGAACTATAACCAGACCTGAACTATAACCAGACCTGAACTATAACCTGAACTATAACCATACCTGAACTACAACCAGACCTGAACTATAACCAGACCTGAACTATAACCAGACCTGAACTATAACCTGACCTGAACTATAACCTGACCTGAACTATAACCAGACCTGAACTACAACCAGACCTGAACTATAACCTGACCTGAACTATAACCTGACCTGAACTATAACCAGACCTGAACTATAACCAGACCTGAACTATAACCAGACCTGAACTATAACCTGACCTGAACTATAACCTGACCTGAACTATAACCAGACCTGAACTACAACCAGACCTGAACTATAACCAGACCTGAACTATAACCTGACCTGAACTATAACCTGACCTGAACTATAACCAGACCTGAACTATAACCAGACCTGAACTATAACCAGACCTGAACTATAACCAGACCTGAACTATAACCAGACCTGAACTATAACCAGACCTGAACTATAACCAGACCTGAACTATAACCAGACCTGAACTACAACCAGACCTGAACTATAACCAGACCTGAACTATAACCAGACCTGAACTATAACCAGACCTGAACTATAACCAGACCTGAACTATAACCAGACCTGAACTATAACCAGACCTGAACTATAACCTGACCTGAACTATAACCAGACCTGAACTACAACCAGACCTGAACTATAACCAGACCTGAACTATAACCTGACCTGAACTATAACCTGACCTGAACTATAACCTGACCTGAACTACAACCAGACCTGAACTATAACCAGACCTGAACTATAACCTGACCTGAACTATAACCAGACCTGAACTACAACCAGACCTGAACTATAACCAGACCTGAACTATAACCAGACCTGAACTACAACCAGACCTGAACTACAACCAGACCTGAACTATAACCAGACCTGAACTATAACCTGACCTGAACTATAACCAGACCTGAACTATAACCAGACCTGAACTATAACCAGATCTGAACTATAACCAGACCTGAACTATAACCAGACCTGAACTATAACCAGACCTGAACTATAACCAGACCTGAACTATAACCAGACCTGAACTATAACCAGACCTGAACTATAACCTGAACTATAACCAGACCTGAACTACAACCAGACCTGAACTATAACCAGACCTGAACTATAACCAGACCTGAACTATAACCAGACCTGAACTATAACCTGAACTATAACCAGACCTGAACTATAACCAGACCTGAACTATAACCAGACCTGAACTATAACCAGACCTGAACTATAACCAGACCTGAACTATAACCAGACCTGAACTATAACCAGACCTGAACTATAACCAGACCTGAACTATAACCAGACCTGAACTATAACCAGACCTGAACTATAACCAGACCTGAACTACAACCAGACCTGAACTATAACCAGACCTGAACTATAACCAGACCTGAACTATAACCTGAACTATAACCAGACCTGAACTATAACCAGACCTGAACTATAACCTGAACTATAACCAGACCTGAACTACAACCAGACCTGAACTATAACCAGACCTGAACTATAACCACACTTGAACTACAACCAGACCTGAACTATAACCACACCTGAACTATAACCTGAACTACAACCAGACCTGAACTATAACCAGACCTGAACTATAACCAGACCTGAACTACAACCAGACCTGAACCAGACCTGAACTATAACCAGACCTGAACTACAACCAGACCTGAACTATAACCAGACCTGAACTATAACCAGACCTGAACTATAACCAGACCTGAACTATAACCAGACCTGAACTAACTAACCAGACCTGAACTATAACCAGACCTGAACTATAACCAGACCTGAACTATAACCAGACCTGAACTATAACCAGACCTGAACTATAACCAGACCTGAACTATAACCAGACCTGAACTATAACCTGAACTATAACCAGACCTGAACTATAACCAGACCTGAACTATAACCAGACCTGAACTATAACCAGACCTGAACTATAACCAGACCTGAACTATAACCAGACCTGAACTATAACCAGACCTGAACTATAACCTGACCTGAACTATAACCAGACCTGAACTATAACCAGACCTGAACTACAACCAGACCTGAACTATAACCTGACCTGAACTATAACCAGACCTGAACTATAACCAGACCTGAACTATAACCTGACCTGAACTATAACCAGACCTGAACTATAACCTGAACTACAACCAGACCTGCACTATAACCAGACCTGAACTATAACCAGACCTGAACTACAACCAGACCTGAACTATAACCAGACCTGAACTATAACCAGACCTGAACTATAACCAGACCTGAACTACAACCAGACCTGAACTATAACCAGACCTGAACTATAACCAGACCTGAACTATAACCTGAACTATAACCAGACCTGAACTATAACCAGACCTGAACTATAACCTGAACTATAACCAGACCTGAACTACAACCAGACCTGAACTATAACCAGACCTGAACTATAACCACACCTGAACTACAACCAGACCTGAACTATAACCACACCTGAACTATAACCTGAACTACAACCAGACCTGAACTATAACCAGACCTGAACTATAACCAGACCTGAACTACAACCAGACCTGAACTATAACCAGACCTGAACCAGACCTGAACTATAACCAGACCTGAACTATAACCAGACCTGAACTATAACCTGAACTATAACCAGACCTGAACTATAACCAGACCTGAACTATAACCTGAACTATAACCAGACCTGAACTACAACCAGACCTGAACTATAACCAGACCTGAACTATAACCAGACCTGAACTACAACCAGACCTGAACTATAACCAGACCTGAACTATAACCTGAACTATAACCAGACCTGAACTATAACCAGACCTGAACTATAACCAGACCTGAACTATAACCAGACCTGAACTATAACCAGACCTGAACTATAACCAGACCTGAACTATAACCAGACCTGAACTATAACCAGACCTGAACTATAACCAGACCTGAACTATAACCAGACCTGAACTACAACCAGACCTGAACTATAACCAGACCTGAACTATAACCAGACCTGAACTATAACCTGACCTGAACTATAACCAGACCTGAACTATAACCTGAACTACAACCAGACCTGAACTATAACCAGACCTGAACTATAACCAGACCTGAACTATAACCAGACCTGAACTATAACCAGACCTGAACTATAACCAGACCTGAACTATAACCAGACCTGAACTATAACCAGACCTGAACTATAACCAGACCTGAACTATAACCAGACCTGAACTACAACCAGACCTGAACTATAACCAGACCTGAACTACAACCAGACCTGAACTACAACCAGACCTGAACTATAACCAGACCTGAACTATAACCAGACCTGAACTATAACCAGACCTGAACTATAGCCAGACCTGAACTATAACCAGACCTGAACTATAACCAGACCTGAACTATAACCAGACCTGAACTATAACCTGAACTATAACCAGACCTGAACTATAACCAGACCTGAACTATAACCAGACCTGAACTATAACCAGACCTGAACTATAACCTGACCTGAACTATAACCTGAACTATAACCAGACCTGAACTATAACCAGACCTGAACTATAACCAGACCTGAACTATAACCAGACCTGAACTATAACCTGAACTATAACCAGACCTGAACTATAACCAAACCTGAACTACAACCAGACCTGAACTATAACCAGACCTGAACTATAACCAGACCTGAACTATAACCAGACCTGAACTATAACCAGACCTGAACTATAACCAGACCTGAACTACAACCAGACCTGAACTATAACCAGACCTGAACTATAACCAGACCTGAACTACAACCAGACCTGAACTACAACCAGACCTGAACTATAACCAGACCTGAACTATAACCAGACCTGAACTATAACCAGACCTGAACTACAACCAGACCTGAACTATAACCAGACCTGAACTACAACCAGACCTGAACCACAACCAGACCTGAACTATAACCAGACCTGAACTATAACCTGAACTATAACCAGACCTGAACTATAACCAGACCTGAACTATAACCAGACCTGAACTATAACCAGACCTGAACTACAACCAGACCTGAACTATAACCAGACCTGAACTACAACCTGACCTGAACTATAACCTGACCTGAACTATAACCAGACCTGAACTATAACCAGACCTGAACTATAACCAGACCTGAACTACAACCAGACCTGAACTATAACCAGACCTGAACTACAACCAGACCTGAACTATAACCAGACCTGAACTATAACCAGACCTGAACTATAACCAGACCTGAACTATAACCAGACCTGAACTACAACCAGACCTGAACTATAACCAGACCTGAACTATAACCAGACCTGAACTATAACCAGACCTGAACTATAACCAGACCTGAACTACAACCTGAACTATAACCAGACCTGCACTACAACCAGACCTGAACTACAACCAGACCTGAACTACAACCAGACCTGAACTATAACCTGACCTGAACTACAACCTGAACTATAACCAGACCTGCACTACAACCAGACCTGAACTACAACCAGACCTGAACTACAACCAGACCTGAACTATAACCTGACCTGAACTATAACCAGACCTGAACTATAACCAGACCTGAACTACAACCTGAACTACAACCAGACCTGAACTACAACCAGACCTGAACTATAACCAGACCTGAACTATAACCTGACCTGAACTATAACCAGACCTGAACTATAACCAGACCTGAACTACAACCTGCACTATAACCAGACCTGAACTATAACCAGACCTGAACTATAACCAGACCTGAACTATAACCAGACCTGAACTACAACCTGCACTATAACCAGACCTGAACTACAACCAGACCTGAACTATAACCAGACCTGAACTATAACCAGACCTGAACTATAACCAGACCTGAACTATAACCAGACCTGCACTATAACCAGACCTGAACTATAACCAGACCTGAACTACAACCAGACCTGAACTACAACCTGCACTATAACCAGACCTGAACTACAACCAGACCTGAACTATAACCAGACCTGAACTATAACCAGACCTGAACTATAACCAGACCTGCACTATAACCAGACCTGAACTATAACCAGACCTGAACTATAACCAGACCTGAACTATAACCAGACCTGAACTACAACCTGCACTATAACCAGACCTGAACTATAACCAGACCTGAACTATAACCAGACCTGAACTATAACCAGACCTGAACTATAACCAGACCTGAACTACAACCAGACCTGAACTATAACCAGACCTGAACTATAACCAGACCTGAACTATAACCAGACCTGAACTATAACCAGACCTGAACTACAACCAGACCTGAACTATAACCTGAACTATAACCAGACCTGAACTATAACCAGACCTGAACTATAACCAGACCTGAACTACAACCAGACCTGAACTACAACCAGACCTGAACTATAACCAGACCTGCACTATAACCAGACCTGAACTATAACCAGACCTGAACTATAACCAGACCTGAACTATAACCAGATCTGAACTATAACCAGACCTGAACTATAACCAGACCTGAACTATAACCTGACCTGAACTATAACCAGACCTGAACTATAACCAGACCTGAACTATAACCAGACCTGCACTATAACCAGACCTGAACTATAACCAGACCTGCACTATAACCAGACCTGAACTATAACCAGACCTGAACTATAACCAGACCTGAACTATAACCAGACCTGCACTATAACCAGACCTGCACTATAACCTGAACTATAACCAGACCTGAACTATAACCAGACCTGAACTATAACCAGACCTGAACTATAACCAGACCTGAACTATAACCAGACCTGAACTATAACCAGACCTGCACTATAACCAGACCTGCACTATAACCTGAACTATAACCAGACCTGAACTATAACCAGACCTGAACTATAACCAGACCTGAACTATAACCAGACCTGAACTACAACCAGACCTGAACTATAACCAGACCTGAACTATAACCTGAACTATAACCAGACCTGAACTACAACCAGACCTGAACTATAACCAGACCTGAACTATAACCTGAACTATAACCAGACCTGAACTATAACCAGACCTGAACTATAACCTGACCTGAACTATAACCAGACCTGAACTATAACCAGACCTGAACTACAACCTGCACTATAACCAGACCTGAACTATAACCAGACCTGCACTATAACCAGACCTGAACTATAACCAGACCTGAACTATAACCAGACCTGAACTACAACCAGACCTGAACTACAACCAGACCTGAACTATAACCAGACCTGAACTATAACCAGACCTGAACTACAACCTGAACTATAACCAGACCTGAACTATAACCAGACCTGAACTACAACCAGACCTGAACTATAACCTGAACTATAACCAGACCTGAACTATAACCAGACCTGAACTACAACCAGACCTGAACTATAACCAGACCTGAACTATAACCAGACCTGAACTACAACCAGACCTGAACTACAACCAGACCTGAACTATAACCAGACCTGAACTACAACCAGACCTGAACTATAACCAGACCTGAACTATAACCAGACCTGAACTACAACCAGACCTGAACTATAACCTGAACTATAACCAGACCTGAACTATAACCAGACCTGAACTACAACCAGACCTGAACTATAACCTGAACTATAACCAGACCTGAACTATAACCAGACCTGAACTATAACCAGACCTGAACTACAACCAGACCTGAACTACAACCAGACCTGAACTATAACCAGACCTGAACTATAACCAGACCTGAACTATAACCAGACCTGAACTATAACCAGACCTGAACTATAACCAGACCTGAACTATAACCAGACCTGAACTATAACCAGACCTGAACTATAACCAGACCTGAACTATAACCAGACCTGAACTATAACCAGACCTGAACTATAACCAGACCTGAACTATAACCAGACCTGAACTATAACCAGACCTGAACTATAACCAGACCTGAACTATAACCAGACCTGAACTATAACCAGACCTGAACTATAACCTGACCTGAACTACAACCAGACCTGAACTATAACCAGACCTGAACTATAACCAGACCTGAACTATAACCAGACCTGAACTATAACCAGACCTGAACTATAACCAGACCTGAACTATAACCAGACCTGAACTATAACCAGACCTGAACTATAACCAGACCTGAACTATAACCAGACCTGAACTATAACCAGACCTGAACTGAACCAGACCTGAACTATAACCAGACCTGAACTACAACCAGACCTGAACTACAACCAGACCTGAACTATAACCAGACCTGAACTATAACCAGACCTGAACTACAACCAGACCTGAACTACAACCAGACCTGAACTACAACCAGACCTGAACTACAACCTGAACTATAACCAGACCTGAACTATAACCAGACCTGAACTATAACCAGACCTGAACTACAACCAGACCTGAACTACAACCTGAACTATAACCAGACCTGAACTACAACCAGACCTGAACTATAACCAGACCTGAACTATAACCAGACCTGAACTATAACCAGACCTGAACTATAACCAGACCTGAACTATAACCAGACCTGAACTATAACCAGACCTGAACTATAACCAGACCTGCACTATAACCAGACCTGAACTATAACCAGACCTGAACTATAACCAGACCTGAACTATAACCAGACCTGAACTATAACCAGACCAGAACTATAACCTGACCTGAACTGTAACCTGACCTGAACTATAACCAGACCTGAACTACAACCAGACCTGAACTACAACCAGACCTGAACTATAACCTGACCTGAACTACAACCAGACCTGAACTATAACCAGACCTGAACTATAACCAGACCTGAACTATAACCAGACCTGAACTACAACCAGACCTGAACTATAACCAGACCTGAACTACAACCAGACCTGAACTATAACCAGACCTGATCTACAACCAGACCTGAACTACAACCAGACCTGAACTATAACCAGAACTATAACCAGACCTGAACTACAACCAGACCTGAACTATAACCAGACCTGAACTACAATCAGACCTGAACTACAACCAGACCTGAACTATAACCAGACCTGAACTATAACCAGACCTGAACTATAACCAGACCTGAACTGTAACCAGACCTGAACTATAACCAGACCTGAACTATAACCTGAACTATAACCAGACCTGCACTATAACCAGACCTGAACTATAACCTGAACTATAACCAGACCTGAACTATAACCTGACCTGAACTATAACCAGACCTGAACTATAACCAGACCTGAACTACAACCAGACCTGAACTATAACCAGACCTGAACTATAACCAGACCTGAACTATAACCAGACCTGAACTACAACCAGACCTGAACTATAACCAGACCTGAACTATAACCAGACCTGAACTATAACCAGACCTGAACTATAACCTGAACTATAACCAGACCTGAACTATAACCTGACCTGAACTATAACCAGACCTGAACTACAACCAGACCTGAACTATAACCAGACCTGAACTATAACCAGACCTGAACTATAACCAGACCTGAACTATAACCAGACCTGAACTATAACCAGACCTGAACTATAACCAGACCTGAACTATAACCAGACCTGAACTACAACCAGACCTGAACTATAACCAGACCTGAACTATAACCAGACCTGAACTATAACCAGACCTGAACTATAACCAGACCTGAACTATAACCAGACCTGAACTATAACCAGACCTGAACTATAACCAGACCTGAACTATAACCAGACCTGAACTATAACCAGACCTGAACTATAACCAGACCTGAACTATAACCAGACCTGAACTATAACCAGACCTGAACTATAACCAGACCTGAACTACAACCAGACCTGAACTATAACCAGACCTGAACTATAACCAGACCTGAACTACAACCAGACCTGAACTACAACCAGACCTGAACTACAACCAGACCTGAACTACAACCTGAACTATAACCAGACCTGAACTATAACCAGACCTGAACTATAACCAGACCTGAACTACAACCAGACCTGAACTACAACCTGAACTATAACCAGACCTGAACTACAACCAGACCTGAACTATAACCAGACCTGAACTATAACCTGACCTGAACTATAACCAGACCTGAACTATAACCAGACCTGAACTATAACCAGACCTGAACTATAACCTGACCTGAACTATAACCAGACCTGAACTATAACCAGACCTGAACTATAACCAGACCTGAACTATAACCAGACCTGAACTATAACCAGACCTGAACTATAACCAGACCAGAACTATAACCTGACCTGAACTGTAACCTGACCTGAACTATAACCAGACCTGAACTACAACCAGACCTGAACTACAACCAGACCTGAACTATAACCAGACCTGAACTACAACCAGACCTGAACTATAACCAGACCTGAACTATAACCAGACCTGAACTATAACCAGACCTGAACTACAACCAGACCTGAACTACAACCAGACCTGAACTACAACCAGACCTGAACTATAACCAGACCTGAACTACAACCAGACCTGAACTACAACCAGACCTGAACTATAACCAGAACTATAACCAGACCTGAACTACAACCAGACCTGAACTATAACCAGACCTGAACTACAATCAGACCTGAACTACAACCAGACCTGAACTATAACCAGACCTGAACTATAACCAGACCTGAACTATAACCAGACCTGAACTATAACCAGACCTGAACTATAACCAGACCTGAACTATAACCTGAACTATAACCAGACCTGAACTATAACCAGACCTGAACTATAACCTGAACTATAACCAGACCTGAACTATAACCAGACCTGAACTATAACCAGACCTGAACTATAACCAGACCTGAACTACAACCAGACCTGAACTATAACCAGACCTGAACTATAACCAGACCTGAACTATAACCTGAACTGAACTACAACCAGACCTGAACTATAACCAGACCTGAACTATAACCAGACCTGAACTATAACCAGACCTGAACTATAACCTGAACTATAACCAGACCTGAACTATAACCTGACCTGAACTATAACCAGACCTGAACTACAACCAGACCTGAACTATAACCAGACCTGAACTATAACCTGAACTATAACCAGACCTGAACTACAACCAGACCTGAACTATAACCAGACCTGAACTATAACCAGACCTGAACTATAACCTGACCTGAACTATAGCCAGACCTGAACTATAACCAGACCTGAACTATAACCAGACCTGAACTATAACCTGACCTGAACTATGACCAGACCTGAACTATAACCAGACCTGAACTATAGCCAGACCTGAACTATAACCAGACCTGAACTATAACCTGACCTGAACTATAACCAGACCTGAACTATAACCAGACCTGAACTATAACCAGACCTGAACTACAACCAGACCTGAACTATAACCAGACCTGAACTATAACCAGACCTGAACTACAACCAGACCTGAACTATAACCAGACCTGAACTATAACCAGACCTGAACTATAACCAGACCTGAACTATAACCAGACCTGAACTATAACCTGAACTATAACCAGACCTGCACTATAACCAGACCTGAACTATAACCTGAACTATAACCAGACCTGAACTACAATCAGACCTGAACTACAACCAGACCTGAACTATAACCAGACCTGAACTATAACCAGACCTGAACTATAACCAGACCTGAACTGTAACCAGACCTGAACTATAACCAGACCTGAACTATAACCTGAACTATAACCAGACCTGCACTATAACCAGACCTGAACTATAACCTGAACTATAACCAGACCTGAACTATAACCTGACCTGAACTATAACCAGACCTGAACTATAACCAGACCTGAACTACAACCAGACCTGAACTATAACCAGACCTGAACTATAACCTGAACTATAACCAGACCTGAACTACAACCAGACCTGAACTATAACCAGACCTGAACTATAACCAGACCTGAACTATAACCAGACCTGAACTATAACCTGAACTATAACCAGACCTGAACTATAACCTGACCTGAACTATAACCAGACCTGAACTACAACCAGACCTGAACTATAACCAGACCTGAACTATAACCTGAACTATAACCAGACCTGAACTACAACCAGACCTGAACTATAACCAGACCTGAACTATAACCAGACCTGAACTATAACCTGACCTGAACTATAGCCAGACCTGAACTATAACCAGACCTGAACTATAACCAGACCTGAACTATAACCAGACCTGAACTATGACCAGACCTGAACTATAACCAGACCTGAACTATAGCCAGACCTGAACTATAACCAGACCTGAACTATAACCTGACCTGAACTATAACCAGACCTGAACTATAACCAGACCTGAACTATAACCAGACCTGAACTACAACCAGACCTGAACTATAACCAGACCTGAACTATAACCAGACCTGAACTACAACCAGACCTGAACTATAACCAGACCTGAACTATAACCAGACCTGAACTATAACCAGACCTGAACTATAACCAGACCTGAACTATAACCAGACCTGAACTATAACCAGACCTGAACTGTAACCAGACCTGAACTATAACCAGACCTGAACTATAACCAGACCTGAACTATAACCAGACCTGAACTATAACCTGACCTGAACTACAACCAGACCTGAACTATAACCAGACCTGAACTACAACCAGACCTGAACTACAACCAGACCTGAACTATAACCAGACCTGAACTATAACCTTAACTATAACCAGACCTGAACTATAACCAGACCTGAACCAGACCATAACTAGAATCAGTCCTGAACTGAACCAGACCATTTTCATTGTTCTTGTGTGTGTTTATGTGTTGGTGTTTGTGTGTGTGTTTATAGTGTCCAGAGAGTTGCCTGTCGAGGAAGAGACCAGCCAGACCCAGCTACACCACAGGAGCAGTGAAGAACACTACACTTACACTAACACACCCTGGAAGATTTACCTGAGGAAAGAGGTACACACACTAACACACCCTGGAAGATTTACCTGAGGAAAGAGGTACACACACTAACACACCCTGGAAGATTTACCTGAGGAAAGAGGGGCCCACACTAACACACCCTGGAAGATTTACCTGAGGAAAGAGGTACACACACTAACACACCCTGGAAGATTTACCTGAGGAAAGAGGGGCCCACACTAACACACCCTGGAAGATTTACCTGAGGAAAGAGGTACACACACTAACACACCCTGGAAGATTTACCTGAGGAAAGAGGTACACACACTAACACACCCTGAGAGATTTACCTGAGGAAAGAGGGGCCCACACTAACACACCCTGGAAGATTTACCTGAGGAAAGAGGTACACACACTAACACACCCTGGAAGATTTACCTGAGGAAAGAGGTACACACACTAACACACCCTGGGAGATTTACCTGAGGAAAGAGGTACACACACTAACACACCCTGAGAGATTTACCTGAGGAGGGAGGGGCCCACACACTAACACACCCTGAGAGATTTACCTGAGGAGGGAGGGGCCCACACACTAACACACCCTGGAAGATTTACCTGAGGAAAGAGGTACACACACTAACACACCCTGAGAGATTTACCTGAGGAAAGAGGTACACACACTAACACACCCTGGGAGATTTACCTGAGGAAAGAGGTACACACACTAACACACCCTGGGAGATTTACCTGAGGAAAGAGGTACATACACTAACACACCCTGAGAGATTTACCTGAGGAAAGAGGGGCCCACACACTAACACACCCTGGGAGATTTACCTGAGGAGGGAGGGGCCCACACACTAACACACCCAGGAAGATTTACCTGAGGAAAGAGGTACACACACTAACACACCCTGAGAGATTTACCTGAGGAGGGAGGGGCCCACACACTAACACACCCTGGGAGATTTACCTGAGGAAAGAGGTACACACACTAACACACCCTGGGGGATTTACCTGAGGAAGGAGGGGCCCACACACTAACACACCCTGGGAGATTTACCTGAGGAAGGAGGGGCCCACACACTAACACACCCTGAGAGATTTACCTGAGGAGGGAGGGGCCCACACACTAACACACCCAGGAAGATTTACCTGAGGAAAGAGGTACACACACTAACACACCCTGAGAGATTTACCTGAGGAGGGAGGGGCCCACACACTAACACACCCTGGGAGATTTACCTGAGGAAAGAGGTACACACACTAACACACCCTGGGGGATTTACCTGAGGAAGGAGGGGCCCACACACTAACACACCCTGGGAGATTTACCTGAGGAAGGAGGGGCCCACACACTAACACACCCTGAGAGATTTACCTGAGGAAGGAGGGGACCACACACTAACACACCCTGAGAGATTTACCTGAGGAAGGAGGGGCCCACACACTAACACACCCTGAGAGATTTACCTGAGGAAGGAGGGGCCCACACACTAACACACCCTGGGAGATTTACCTGAGGAAGGAGGGGCCCACACACTAACACACCCTGAGAGATTTACCTGAGGAAGGAGGGGCCCACACACTAACACACCCTGAGAGATTTACCTGAGGAAGGAGGGGCCCACACACTAACACACCCTGGGAGATTTACCTGAGGAAGGAGGGGCCCACACACTAACACACCCTGAGAGATTTACCTGAGGAAGGAGGGGACCACACACTAACACACCCTGGGAGATTTACCTGAGGAAAGAGGTACACACACTAACACACCCTGAGAGATTTACCTGAGGAAAGAGGGGCCCACACACTAACACACCCTGGGAGATTTACCTGAGGAAGGAGGGGCCCACACACTAACACACCCTGGGAGATTTACCTGAGGAAGGAGGGGCCCACACACTAACACACCCTGGGAGATTTACCTGAGGAAAGAGGTACACACACTAACACACCCTGGGGATTTACCTGAGGAAGGAGGGGCCCACACACTAACACACCCTGGGAGATTTACCTGAGGAAGGAGGGGCCCACACACTAACACACCCTGGGAGATTTACGTGAGGAAGGAGGGGCCCACACACTAACACACCCTGAGAGATTTACCTGAGGAAGGAGGGGCCCACACACTAACACACCCTGAGAGATTTACCTGAGGAAGGAGGGGCCCACACACTAACACACCCTGAGAGATTTACCTGAGGAAAGAGGTACACACACTAACACACCCTGGGAGATTTACCTGAGGAAGGTATCAATCAGTCATGATGCTTCAAGCCAATTAGGAACAAGTAAAATAATTGTTTGTCCAACCAATGAGCTCATTCCAAGTCTTGATATTGTCTATGTTGATGTTGTGGTACTGCAGGTGTTCTACCCTAAAGACAACTTCAACACTCCTCTGTTGCTGGAGCTGCTGTTCAGACAGATAGTCCACGACACCTTCTCAGAGGCCTGCATCCGCATCACTCAGGAGGAGAGGACCAAGATGAAGGCTCTGTTCGGTACCAACCATTAGAACCACCACAAAACACCATCAAAACGAAACAAAACACCACAACCCACCAATAACCACTACAAACCACCAATAACCACCACAAACCACCAATAACCACTACAAACCACCAATAACCACTACAAAACCCCATCAAACCACTACAAACCACCAATAACCACTACAAACCACCAATAACCACTACAAACCACCAATAACCACTACAAACCACCAATAACCACCACAAACCACCAATAACCACTACAAACCACCAATAACCACCACAAAACCACCAATAACCACCACAAACCACCAATAACCACCAATAACCACCACAAACCACCAATAACCACTACAAACCACCAATAACCACCACAAACCACCAATAACCCCTACAAACCACCAATAACCACTACAAAACCCCAATAACCACTACAAAACACCAATAACCACCACAAACCACCAATAACCACTACAAAGCCCCAATAACCACTACAAACCACCAATAACCACTACAAACCACCAATAACCACTACAAACCACCACTACAAACCACCAATAACCACTACAAACCACCAATAACCACCACAAACCACCAATAACCACTACAAACCACCAATAACCACCACAAACCACCAATAACCACCACAAACCACCAATAACCACCACAAACCACCAATAACCACTACAAACCACCAATAACCACCACAAACCACCAATAACCACTACAAACCACCAATAACCACCACAAACCACCAATAACCACCACAAACCACCAATAACCACCACAAACCACCAATAACCACTACAAACCACCAATAACCACTACAAACCACCAATAACCACACCAATAACAAAACCACCAATAACCACTACAAACCACCAATAACCACTACAAACCACCAACAACCACTACAAACCACCAATAACCACTACAAAACCACCAATAACCACTACAAACCACCAATAACCACTACAAACCACCAATAACCACCACAAACCACCAATAACCACTACAAACCACCAATAACCACTACAAACCACCAATAACCACTACAAACCACCAATAACCACCACAAACCACCAATAACCACCACAAAACCACCAATAACCACCAATAACCTACAAACCACCAATAACCACTACAAAACCACCAATAACCACTACAAACCACCAATAACCACTACAAACCACCAATAACCACTACAAACCACCAATAACCACTACCAATAACCAACCACCAATAACCACTACAAACCACCAATAACCACTACAAACCACCAATAACCACTACAAACCACCAATAACCACCACAAACCACCAATAACCACTACAAACCACCAATAACCACCACAAACCACCAATAACCACTACAAACCACCAATAACCACTACAAACCACCAATAACCACCACAAAACCCCACAAAACCACTACAAACCACCAATAACCACTACAAACCACCAATAACCACTACAAACCACCAATAACCACCACAAAACCCTATAAAACCACTACAAACCACCAATAACCACCACAAACCACCAATAACCACCAATAACCACTACAAACTATTAGAACCATCATCACTCAGTGTGTGTGTGTGTGTGTGTGTGTGTGTGTGTGTGTGTGTGTGTGTGTGTGTGTGTGTGTGTGTGTGTGTGTGTGTGACTGTGTGTGTGACTGTGTGTGTGACTGTGTGTGTGTGTGTGTGTGTGTGTGTGTGTGTGTGTGTGTGTGTGTGTGTGTGTGTGTGTGTGTGTGTGTGTGTGTGTGTGTGTGTGTGTGTGTGTGTGTGTGTAGTGGAGCACCAGGTGGGTCAGGATGGAGCCACACAGGATGAGAGTGTGAAGAAGAAGATCGTGACGATGGCCAGAGACTCCTGGGAAATATATTTCTCCCGACTCTTCCCTGCCTCGGTGAGTGTGTGTGTGTGAGCCTATATATAGAGGTCGCTAGGTGTTGAGGTCGCTAGGTGTTGGGTAGAGGTCGCTAGGTGTTGGGTAAAGGTCGCTAGGTGTTGGGTTGAGGTCGCTAGGTGTTGGGTAGAGGTCGCTAGGTGTTGGGTTGAGGTCGCTAGGTGTTGGGTTGAGGTCGCTAGGTGTTGGGTTGAGGTCGCTAGGTGTTGGGTTGAGGTCGCTAGGTGTTGGGTAGAGGTCGCTAGGTGTTGGGTTGAGGTCGCTAGGTGTTGGGTTGAGGTCGCTAGGTGTTGGGTTGAGGTCGCTAGGTGTTGGGTTAAGGTCGCTAGGTGTTGGGTTGAGGTCGCTAGGTGTTGGGTAGAGGTCGCTAGTTGTTGGGTTGAGGTCACTAGGTGTTGGGTAAGGTCGCTAGGTGTTGGGTTGAGGTCGCTAGGTGTTGGGTAGAGGTCGCTAGGTGTTGGGTAAAGGTCGCTAGGTGTTGGGTAGAGGTCGCTAGGTGTTGGGTTGAGGTCGCTAGGTGTTGGGTTGAGGTCGCTAGGTGTTGGGTTGAGGTCGCTAGGTGTTGGGTTGAGGTCGCTAGGTGTTGGGTTGAGGTCGCTAGGTGTTGGGTAAAGGTCGCTAGGTGTTGGGTTGAGGTCGCTAGGTGTTGGGTTGAGGTCGCTAGGTGTTGGGTTGAGGTCGCTAGGTGTTGGGTTGAGGTCGCTAGGTGTTGGGTTGAGGTCGCTAGGTGTTGGGTTGAGGTCGCTAGGTGTTGGGTAAAGGTCGCTAGGTGTTGGGTTGAGGTCGCTAGGTGTTGGGTTGAGGTCGCTAGGTGTTGGGTTGAGGGTCGCTAGGTGTTGGGTTGAGGTCGCTAGGTGTTGGGTTGAGGTCGCTAGGTGTTGGGTTGAGGTCGCTAGGTGTTGGGTAGAGGTCGCTAGGTGTTGGGTTGAGGTCGCTAGGTGTTGGGTTGAGGTCGATAGGTGTTGGGTTGAGGTCGCTAGGTGTTGGGTAGAGGTCGCTAGGTGTTGGGTTGAGGTCGCTAGGTGTTGGGTTGAGGTCGCTAGGTGTTGGGTAAAGGTCGCTAGGTGTTGGGTAGAGGTCGCTAGGTGTTGGGTTGAGGTCGCTAGGTGTTGGGTTGAGGTCGCTAGGTGTTGGGTTGAGGTCGCTAGGTGTTGGGTAGAGGTCGCTAGGTGTTGGGTTGAGGTCGCTAGGTGTTGGGTTGAGGTCGCTAGGTGTTGGGTTGAGGTCGCTAGGTGTTGGGTTGAGGTCGCTAGGTGTTGGGTAGAGGTCGCTAGGTGTTGGGTTGAGGTCGCTAGGTGTTGGGTTGAGGTCGCTAGGTGTTGGGTTGAGGTCGCTAGGTGTTGGGTAGAGGTCGCTAGGTGTTGGGTTGAGGTCGCTAGGTGTTGGGTTGAGGTCGCTAGGTGTTGGGTTGAGGTCGCTAGGTGTTGGGTTGAGGTCGCTAGGTGTTGGGTTGAGGTCGCTAGGTGTTGGGTAGAGGTCGCTAGGTGTTGGGTTGAGGTCGCTAGGTGTTGGGTTGAGGTCGCTAGGTGTTGGGTTGAGGTCGCTAGGTGTTGGGTTGAGGTCGCTAGGTGTTGGGTTGAGGTCGCTAGGTGTTGGGTTGAGGTCGCTAGGTGTTGGGTTGAGGTCGCTAGGTGTTGGGTAGAGGTCGCTAGGTGTTGGGTTGAGGTCGCTAGGTGTTGGGTTGAGGTCGCTAGGTGTTGGGTTGAGGTCGCTAGGTGTTGGGTTGAGGTCGCTAGGTGTTGGGTGAGGTCGCTAGGTGTTGGGTTGAGGTCGCTAGGTGTTGGGTTGAGGTCGCTAGGTGTTGGGTTGAGGTCGCTAGGTGTTGGGTTGAGGTCGCTAGGTGTTGGGTTGAGGTCGCGAGGTGTGGGTTGAGGTCATAGGTGTTGGGTTGAGGTCGCTGGTGTTGGGTTGAGGTCGCTAGGTGTTGGGTTGAGGTTGAGGTCGCTAGGTGTTGGGTTGAGGTCGCTAGGTGTTGGGTTGAGGTCGCTAGGTGTTGGGTTGAGGTCGCTAGGTGTTGGGTTGAGGTCGCTAGGTGTTGGGTAGAGGTCGCTAGGTGTTGGGTTGAGGTCGCTAGGTGTTGGGTAGAGGTCGCTAGGTGTTGGGTTGAGGTCGCTAGGTGTTGGGTTGAGGTCGCTAGGTGTTGGGTTGAGGTCGCTAGGTGTTGGGTTGAGGTCGCTAGGTGTTGGGTTGAGGTCGCTAGGTGTTGGGTTGAGGTCGCTAGGTGTTGGGTTGAGGTCGCTAGGTGTTGGGTTGAGGTCGCTAGGTGTTGGGTTGAGGTCGCTAGGTGTTGGGTTGAGGTCGCTAGGTGTTGGGTAGAGGTCATAGGTGTTGGGTTGAGGTCGCTAGGGGTGAGGTCGCTAGGTGTTGGGTTGAGGTCGCTAGGTGTTGGGTTGAGGTCGCTAGGTGTTGGGTTGAGGTCAATGCTAGGTGTTGGGTAAGCGCTAGGTGTTGGGTAGAGGTCGCTAGGTGTTGGGTAGGGTCGCTAGGTGTTGGGTAGAGGTCGCTAGGTGTTGGGTAGAGGTCGCTAGGTGTTGGGTTGAGGTCGCTAGGTGTTGGGTTGAGGTCGCTAGGTGTTGGGTTGAGGTCGCTAGGTGTTGGGTTGAGGTCGCTAGGTGTTGGGTTGAGGTCGCTAGGTGTTGGGTTGAGGTCGCTAGGTGTTGGGTAGAGGTCGCTAGGTGTTGGGTTGAGGTCGCTAGGTGTTGGGTAGAGGTCGCTAGGTGTTGGGTTGAGGTCGCTAGGTGTTGGGTTGAGGTCGCTAGGTGTTGGGTAGAGGTCAGCTAGGTGTTGGGTTGAGGTCGCTAGGTGTTGGGTTGAGGTCGCTAGGTGTTGGGTTGAGGTCGCTAGGTGTTGGGTTGAGGTCGCTAGGTGTTGGGTTGAGGAAAGCTAGGTGTTGGGTTGAGGTCGCTAGGTGTTGGGTTGAGGTCGCTAGGTGTTGGGTTGAGGTCGCTAGGTGTTGGGTAGAGTTGGTGTTGGGTGAGGTCGCTAGGTGTTGGGTTGAGGTCGCTGGTGTTGGGTTGAGGTCGCTAGGTGTTGGGTTGAGGTCATCTAGGTGTTGGGTTGAGGTCGCTAGGTGTTGGGTAGAGGTCCTGTTCAGGTGTTGGGTTGAGGTCGCTAGGTGTTTGTGGTCGCTAGGAGTTGGGTAGAGGTCGCTAGGTGTTGGGTGAGGTCGCTAGGTGTTGGGTTGAGGTCGCTAGGTGTTGGGTTGAGGTCTCATCGAGGTGTTGGGTGGTGAGAAGCGCTAGGTGTTGGGTATAGGTCGCTAGGTGTTGGGTTGAGGTCGCTAGGTGTTGGGTTGAGGTCACTAGGTGTTGGGTTGAGGTCGCTAGGTGTATTTAGGTCGCTAGGTGTTGGGTAGAGGTCGCTGGTGTTGGGTTGAGGTCCCTAGCCTGTTGGGTAAAGGTCAAGCAGGTGTTGGGTTGAGGAAAAACTCTAGGTGTTGGGTAGGAAGGTCCTAGGTGTTGGGTTGAGGCCTAGGTGTTGGGGTTGAGGTCGCTAGGAACATGTTGGGTTGAGGTCGCTAGGTGATTGGGTTGAGGTCGCTAGGTGTTGGGTTGAGGTCGCTGAGGTGTTGGGTAGAGGTCGCTAGGTGTTGACAGGGTTAGCTATGTTGGGTAGAGGTCGCAGGTGTTGGGTAGAGGTCGCTAGGTGTTGGGTAGAGGTCGCTAGGTGTTGGGTTGAGGTCGCTAGGTGCCAGGTTCGGGTGTTGGGTTGAGGTCGCTAGGTGTTGGGTTGAGGTCGCTGACAGGTGTTGGGTTGAGGTCGCTAGGTGTTGGGTAGAGGTCGCTAGGTGTTGGGTTGAGGTCGCTAGGTGTTGGGTTGAGGTTAGGTGTTGGGTTGAGGTCGCTAGGTGTTGGGTTGAGGTCGCTAGGTGTTGGGTTGAGGTCGCTAGGTGTTGGGTTGAGGTCGCTAGGTGTTGGGTTGAGGTCGCTAGGTGTTGGGTTGAGGTCGCTAGGTGTTGGGTTGAGGTCGCTAGGTGTTGGGTAGAGGTAGCTAGGTGGGGTGAGGTATAAGGTGTTGGGTTGAGGTCGCTAGGTGTTGGGTTGAGGTCGCTAGGTGTGGGTTGAGGTCAGGGTGTTGGGTGTTTTTGTCGCTAGGTGTTGGGTAGAGGTCGCTAGGTGTTGGGTTGAGGTCGCTAGGTGTTGGGTTGAGGTCGCTAGGTGTTGGGTTGAGGTCGCTAGGTGTTGGGTTGAGGTCGCTAGGTGTTGGGTAGAGGTCGCTAGGTGTTGGGTAAAGAGGTGAGACAGGTGTTGAGGGTGAGGTCGCTAGAGGTGTTGGGTAGAGGTCGCTAGGTGTGGTAGAGGTCGCTAGGAGTTGGGTAGAGGTTGGACTGGTGTTGGGTAGAGTTCGCTACATAACTGTGTGTGTTTGTGAGCCTGTTCATGTTGACAGAGTTGTGTTGCAGGGCAGTGTGGGTACTGGGGTGCAGGTGGTCTCATAACTGTGTGTGTGTGTGAGACTGTTGTTGACAGAGTGGTGAGACAGGCAGGGTGAGTGTGGGTACTGGGGTGCAGGTGGTCTCAGGTGTAGAGGGTGTGTGGTTAGAGGGCAGAGACAGGTACTGGGGTGAGGTGGTCTCTGTGTCTCATCGAGGCATCAAGCTGCTGAAGATGGTGAGAAGCAGCGCTGTTGTCCCAGACTACTTCAGAGTGCTACACCCTTACAGGTGACACAAACACACACACACACACATTAACACACACACACACACATCAAATCAAAAATCAAATCAAATGTTTTATATAGCCCTTCGACATCAGCTGATATCTCAAAGTGCTGTACAGAAACCCAGCCTAAAACCCCAAACAGCAAGCAATGCAGGTGTAGAAGGGTGGCTAGGAAAAACTCCCTAGAAAGGCCAAAACCTAGGAAGAAACCTAGAGAGGAACCAGGCTATGAGGGGTGACCAGTCCTCTTAGGCTGTGCCGGGTGGAGATTATAACAGAACATGGCCAAGATGTTCAAATGTTCATAAATGACCAGCATGGTGGAATAATAATAAGGCAGAACAGTTGAAACTGGTGCAGCAGCACGGTTAGAGGTGGACTGGGGACAGCAAGGAGTCATCATGACAGGTAGTCCTGGGGCATGGTCCTAGGGCCCAGGCCAGTTGAAACTGGTTAGCAGGCATGAGACAGGTTAGAGGGGACAGCAGGTTAGAGGTCAGACAGGTAGTCCTGAGACATGGTCCTAGGGCTGACAGGTGAGACAGGTTAGAAAGAAGACAGGTGAATTAGAGAAGGCAGACAGGTTAGAGGGTGAGACAGGGACACCGAATGAGGACAGGTTAGAGGTGAGACAGATATAACAAACTGAGACAGGTTAGAGGGTGAGACAGGTTAGACACACACAGAGAGCACACAGGTTAGACACACAGACACACACAGGGTGAGACAGGTTAGACACACACACACACACACACATGGGGAGACAGGTAGCCTAGTGGTTAGAGATTGGGCAGGTAACCGAAAGGTTGCTGGATCGAATCCCCAGGCTGACAAGGTAAAGAAAGATCTGTTTGTTTCTGTTTTTGTTTCCATAGTTACGGGACATCCTGTTTGTGTCCATTCCATCTAAGAACATGTTGGAGTTTAACCTGACCAACGAGAAGCTGATTCTGTTCTCTGCCAAGGCTCCACAGGTTAAACACATGGTGGACTACTTCATCACAGAACTGAAGAAGGTGAGACAGGTTAGAGGGTGAGACAGGTTAGGTTAGGGGTGAGACAGGTTAGACAGGTTAGAGGCTGAGACAGGTTAGAGAGGTGAGACAGGTTAGACAGGTTAGAGGGTGAGACAGGTTAGACAGGTTAGAGGGTGAGACAGGTTAGACAGGTTAGAGGGTGAGACAGGTTAGATAGGTTAGAGGGTGAGACAGGTTAGAGGGTGAGAGGGTTAGAGGGTGAGACAGGTTAGAGGGTGAGACAGGTTAGAAGGTGAGACAGGTTAGAGGGTGAGACAGGTTAGAGGGTGAGACAGGTTAGAGGGTGAAACAGACAGAGGGTGAGACAGGATAGAGGGTGAGACAGGATAGAGGGTGAGACAGGATAGAGGGTGAAACAGGTTAGAGGGTGAGACAGGTTAGAGGGTGAAACAGGTTAGAGGGTGAGACAGGTATGTGAGGGGATAGAGAGTGAGACAGGTTGTGAGGGGATAGAGGGTGAGACAGGTTAGAGGGTGAAACAGACTAGAGGTGAGACAGGTTAGAGGGTGAGACAGGTTGGGCTGAGACCTGATAGAGGATGGAAACAGGTTGGAGGGTGAGAAATGGGCTGTTTTAGGACTCTAGAGGTGAGACAGGTTGCAGGAGGAACAAGGTGTAACAGGTTAGAGACAGGTAGATGGTGAGACAGTTTCCAGGGGTGAGACAGGTTAGACAGGTGGAGGTTAGAGGGTGAGACAGGGGTAGACACGGGTGAGACAGGTTAGAGGGTGAGACAGGTTAGAGGGTGAGACAGGTGAAACAGGTTAGCTGGGCTGGTGAGACAGGTTAGAGGGTGAGACAGGTTAGAGGGTGAGACAGGTTAGGAGGGTGAGACTGTTTGGTCCCTGTGGTGAGGTTAGAGGGTGAGACAGGTTAGAGGTGAGACAGGTTAGAGGGTGAGACAGGTTGAGGGTGAGACAGGTGGTGAGACAGGTGAAACAGGTTAGAGGGTGAGACAGGTTAGAGGGTGAGACAGGTTCCCACTGAGCTGAAAGAGACAGGTTAGAGGGTGAGACAGGTTAGACAGGTTAGAGGGTGAAACAGGTTAGAGGTGAGACAGGTTAGAGGGTGAGACTAAAGGTCTAGAGGGTGAGACAGGTTAGAGGGTGAGACAGGTTAGAGGGTGAAACAGGTTAGAGGGGAGACAGGTTAGGACAGGTCTAGAGGGTGAGACAGGCTGAAGTCAGGTTAGAGGGTGAGACAGGTTAGTTGGGACTGACTAGGTGAAACAGGTTAGAGGGTGAGACAGGTGGGCTGGTTGTTGGGACTGTCTAGTCCCAGGTGAGACTAGGTCTGGATTCAGACAGGTGAGACTGGTTAGGGGTGAGACAGGTTACTGAGCTGAAAGTCTGGTTCAGACTGGAGCTGTTGTTAGAGGACTGAGACAGGTTAAACTGGTTAAGGGTGAGATTCAGGTTAGAGGGTGAAACAGGTTAGTGAGCTACAAGTCTGGATTCAGACCCCATGGGCTGTTTGCAGTGGTGAGACAGGTTAGAGGGCTGAAGTCTGATTCAGACTGAGACAGGTTAGAGGGGAGACAGGTCTAGTGAGACTGAGCTAAAGTCTGGTTCAGGGTGAGACAGGTTAGTTGGTGACTGTCTAGTCCCACTGAGCTAAAGTCTGGTTAGAGACAGGTGGACTGTCTTCCCACTGAGCTAAAGTCAGGTTCAGAGGGCTGTGAGTCAGGCTAAAGTCTGGTTCAGACTGTGAGACAGGTTAGTTGGGACAGGTTAGTCCCACTGAGACAGTCTGAGACAGGTTGGGCTGTGAGACAGGTTCCCACTGAGCTGAAGACTGGTTCAGACTGGTTAGAGGGTGAGACTGTTAGTCCCAGGGTGAGACTAAAGTCTGGTTCAGACTGTGAGACAGGTGGAAAGGACTGTTCATTCCCACTGGACACCAAAGTCTGGACTTCAGACTGGGCTGATGAAAGGACTGGACACATTATCACCACTGAGCTGCGTCTGGATTCAGACAAATGGGCTGTTTTTGGGACTGTCCCCAGGACTGAAGTATCTGGTCAGACTGGGCTGAGGGGACTGTCTGACTACATCACAGAGGACAGAACTCTGCTCAGCTTCCACAAAGTCATGGATTCAGCCTGGAGGGGCTGGAGGACTGTCTAGTCCCACACACAGCAAAGTCTGGATTCAGACTGGACCCCATTGGGACTGTCTTGCTCATTGAGCTAAAGTCTGGATTCAGCCTGCTACGGCTGCATCGTCAGGAAGAAGGTCATGTTGCTGGAGGAACTGAGCTAATACTCCTGAGTTTCAGGGTGGGGCCTGTGTGTGGGTGGGGCCTGTCTGTGTCCCACTGGGCTGGGGTCTGTGATTCAGGGGGGGCTGTTTATGTGGGTGGGACCTGTGTGTGTCCCCACTGAGCTGCATGTGACTCACCCCATCGTGTGTGGTTGGGTTCTGTCCCACTGCTGTCTGGATTCAGACTGAGTCTAACAGCCAAAGTCTGGATTCAGACTGGGCTGTTGTTGGGACTGTCTAGTCCCACTGAGCTAAAGTCTGGATTCAGACTGGGCTGTTGTTGGGACTGTCTAGTCCCACTGAGCTAAAGTCTGGATTCAGACTGGGCTGTTGTTGGGACTGTCTAGTCCCACTGAGCTAAAGTCTGGATTCAGACTGGGCTGTTGTTGGGACTGTCTAGTCCCACTGAGCTAAAGTCTGGATTCAGACTGGGCTGTTGTTGGGACTGTCTAGTCCCACTGAGCTAAAGTCTGGATTCAGACTGGGCTGTTGTTGGGACTGTCTAGTCCCACTGAGCTAAAGTCTGGATTCAGACTGGGCTGTTGTTAGTGCTTTATGGACTGTCTAGTCCCACTGAGCTAAAGTCTGGATTCAGACTGGGCTGTTGCCAATGGGACTGTCTAAAACTGAGCTAAAGTCTGGATTCAGACTGGGCTGTTGTTGGGACTGTCTAGTCCCACTGAGCTAAAGTCTGGATTCAGCTTGACATCTAGGAAAGGAAAGTGGAAATGATTGGTTTACTGTCTAGTCCCACTGAGCTAAAGTCTGGATTCAGACTGGGCTGTTGTTGGGACTGTCTAGTCCCACTGAGCTAAAGTCTGGATTCGACATTCAGACTGGGCTGTTGTTGGGACTGTCTAGGGTCCCACTGAGCTGGTCTGGATTGAGGGTACCTCTGGGCTGTTGTTGGGACTGTCTGGAGTCCCACTGGGTACCTCTGGATTCCCCTGGGCTGTTGTTGGGACACTGGGTACCTCTGGTGGTGGTCTGGAGTCCCACTGAGCTGGTCTGTCTGGATTCAGACTGGGTGGTGGTTGTTGGGACTGTCCTCCCACTGAGCTGGTGTCTGGATTCAGACTGGGCTGTTGTTGGGACTGTCTAGTCCCACTGAGCTGGTCTGGATTCAGACTGGGCTGTGTTGGGACTGTCTAGTCCCACTGGCTGGTGGTCTGGAGCTGGATTCAGACTGGGCTGTCTGGAGCCGGGACTGTCTAGTCCCCCTGAGCTAAAGTCTGGAGCCAGACACTGGGCTGTTGTTGGGACCCCTGGTGGTGGTCTGGACACGTGACACTGGGTGGACATTCCTGCAGTCAGCATGCCTGGTGGTGGTCAAAACTTGAGACATCTGTGGCAAAATTTGAGAGAAATAAACTTTTTGTGAGTATGGAAAATTTCTGGGATCTTTTATTTCAGCTGAGAGAAATAAACTTTTTTATTCAGTATGGAACTTTCTGGACAAAAATCACTGACCCTGGGAAAGGAAACAGGAAATGGTTTACTTGTCTGGAAATGATTTGGTTTAAGGAAAGGAAACAGGAAATGATTTGGTTTACTTGACATTGTAGGAAAGGAAACCTGGTGGTTTGGTTTACTTGTCCAGGGTATGGTGGTGGTCTGGAGCCGTACACTGGGTATGGACACACTGGGTACCTCTAACTCCCTGTGCTCTATCTCCCCCTTGTGGTGGTCTGGAGCAACACTGGGTACCTCTAAGGTGGTGGTCTGGAGCGTGACACTGGGTACCTCTAGGTCCCCCTGGTGGTGGTCTGGAGCCCACTGGGTACCTCTAACTCCCCTGGTGGTCTGGAGCCGTGACACTGGGTACCTCTAACTCCCCTGGTGGTGGTCTGGAGCCGTGACACTGGGTACCTCTAACTCCCCTGGTGGTGGTCTGGAGCCGTGACACTGGGTACCTCTAACTCCCCCTGGTGGTGGTCTGGAGCCGTGACACTGGGTACCTCTAACTCCCCTGGTGGTGGTCTGGAGCCGTGACACTGGGTACCTCTGACTCCCCCTGGTGGTGGTCTGGAGCCGTGACACTGGGGTGGTCTGGACCTCTAACTCCCCCTGGTGGTGGTCTGGAGCCGTGACACTGGGTACCTCTACCTCCCCTGGTGGTGGTCTGGAGCCGTGACACTGGGTACCTCTAACTCCCCTGGTGGTGGTCTGGAGCCGTGACACTGGGTACCTCTAACTCCCCTGGTGGTGGTCTGGAGCCGTGACTCTGGGTACCTCTAACTCTCCCTGGTGGTGGTCTGGTGCCGTGACACTGGGTACCTCTCTAACTCCCCCGGTGGTGGTCTGGAGCTGTGACTCTGGGTACCTCTAACTCCCCCTGGTGGTGGTCTGGAGCCGTGACACTGGGTACCTCTAACTCCCCCTGGTGGTGGTCTGGAGCCGTGACACTGGGTACCTCTAACTCCCCCTGGTGGTGGTCTGGAGCCGTGACACTGGGTACCTCTAACTCCCCCTGGTGGTGGTCTGGAGCCGTGACACTGGGTACCTCTAACTCCCCCTGGTGGTGGTCTGGAGCCGTGACACTGGGTACCTCTAACTCCCCCTGGTGGTGGTCTGGAGCCGTGACACTGGGTACCTCTAACTCCCCTG
>NW_026290956.1:197500-227500 GCF_023373465.1 Oncorhynchus keta | reverse complement strand
ATGTATCCTGAGTATTCAGACTGGGTGTGTATTCTGAGTATGTGTGTTGAGTATTCAGACTGGGTGTGTATTCTGAGTATGTATCCTGAGTATTCAGACTGGGTGTGTATTCTGAGTATGTATCCTGAGTATTCAGACTGGGTGTGTATTCTGAGTATGTATTCTGAGTATTCAGCCTGGGTGTGTATTCTGAGTATGTATTCTGAGTATTCAGACTGGGTGTGTATGCTGAGTATTCAGCCTGAGTATGTATTCTGAATATTCAGCCTGGGTGTGTATTCTGAGTATTCAGCCTGGGTGTGTATCCTGAGTATTCAGCCTGGGTGTGTATTCTGAGTATTCAGCCTGGGTGTGTATTCTGAGTATGTATCCTGAGTATTCAGCCTGGGTGTGTATCCTGAGTATGTATTCTGAGCATTCAGCCTGGGTGTGTATTCTGAGCATTCAGCCTGGGTGTGTATTCTGAGTATGTATCCTGAGTATTCAGCCTGGGTGTGTATTCTGAGTATTCAGCCTGGGTGTGTATTCTGAGTATGTATCTTGAGTATTCAGCCTGGGTGTGTATTCTGAATATTCAGCCTGGGTGTGTATTCTGAGTATTCAGCCTGGGTGTGTATTCTGAGTATGTATTCTGAGCATTCAGCCTGGGTGTGTATTCTGAGTATTCAGCCTGGGTGTGTATTCTGAGTATGTATCCTGAGTATTCAGCCTGGGTGTGTATTCTGAGTATTCAGCCTGGGTGTGTATTCTGAGTATGTATCTTGAGTATTCAGCCTGGGTGTGTATTCTGAGTATTCAGCCTGGGTGTGTATTCTGAGCATTCAGCTGGGTGTGTATTCTGAGTATGTATTCTGATTCAGCCTGGGTGTGTATTCTGAGTATGTATTCTGAGCATTCAGCCTGGGTGTGTATTCTGAGTATGTATCTTGAGTATTCAGCCTGGGTGTGTATTCTGAGTATGTATCCTGAGTATTCAGCCTGGGTGTGTATTCTGAGTATGTATCCTGAGTATTCAGCCTGAGTGTGTATTCTGAGTATTCAGCCTGGGTGTGTATTCTGAGCATTCAGCCTGGGTGTGTATTCTGAGCATTCAGCCTGGGTGTGTATTCTGAGCATTCAGCCTGGGTGTGTATCCTGAGTATTCAGCCTGGGTGTGTATTCTGAGTATTCATCCTGGGTGTGTATCCCGAGCATTCAGCCTGGGTGTGTATTCTGAGTATTCAGCCTGGGTGTGTATCCTGAGTATTCAGCCTGGGTGTGTATTCTGAGTATGTATCCTGAGTATTCAGCCTGGGTGTGTATTCTGAGTATTCAGCCTGGGTGTGTATCCTGAGTATTCAGCCTGGGTGTGTATTCTGAGTATGTATCCTGAGTATTCAGCCTGGGTGTGTATTCTGAGTATGTATTCTGAGCATTCAGCCTGGGTGTGTATTCTGAGTATGTGTGTTGAGTATTCAGCCTGGGTGTGTATTCTGAGTATGTATCCTGAGTATTCAGCCTGGGTGTGTATTCTGAGTATGTATTCTGAGTATTCAGCCTGGGTGTGTATTCTGAGTATTCAGCCTGGGTGTGTATCCTGAGTATTCAGCCTGGGTGTGTATTCTGAGTATGTATCCTGAGTATTCAGCCTGGGTGTGTATTCTGAGTATGTATCCTGAGTATTCAGCCTGGGTGTGTATTCTGAGTATGTATTCTGAGTATTCAGCCTGGGTGTGTATTCTGAGTATGTATTCTGAGTATTCAGCCTGGGTGTGTATTCTGAGTATGTATTCTGAGTATTCAGCCTGGGTGTGTATTCTGACTATGTATCCTGAGTATTCAGCCTGGGTGTGTATTCTGAGTATTCAGACTGGGTGTGTATCCTGAGTATTCAGCCTGGGTGTGTATTCTGAGCATTCAGCCTGGGTGTGTATTCTGAGTATTCAGCCTGGGTGTGTATTCTGAGCATTCAGCCTGGGTGTGTATCCTGAGTATGTATTCTGAGTATTCAGCCTGGGTGTGTATTCTGAGTATTCAGCCTGGGTGTGTATCCTGAGTATTCAGCCTGGGTGTGTATCCTGAGTATGTATTCTGAGCATTCAGCCTGGGTGTGTATTCTGAGTATTCAGCCTGGGTGTGTATTCTGAGTATTCAGCCTGGGTGTGTATCCTGAGTATTCAGCCTGGGTGTGTATTCTGAGTATGTATCCTGAGTATTCAGCCTGGGTGTGTATCCTGAGTATTCAGCCTGGGTGTGTATCCTGAGTATTCAGCCTGGGTGTGTATTCTGAGTGTGTATCCTGAGTATTCAGCCTGGGTGTGTATCCTGAGTATTCAGCCTGGGTGTGTATCCTGAGTATTCAGCCTGGGTGTGTATGCTGAGTATTCAGCCTGGTTGTGTATTCTGAGTATGTATCCTGAGTATTCAGCCTGGGTGTGTATGCTGTGTGTTTGTTTCCCCAGTCCCCTCTCCAGGAGTCTCTGATAGACTTCACAGACAGCAACATGAACAAGGTGGCAGCTGACATCTCCCTGGGTAAGACAACCCTGTTCCCAGATGGAACCCTATTCCCTACACAGTACACTACTTTAGACCAGAGCTCTATAGAATCCTATTCCCTACACAGTACACTACTTTAGACCAGAGCTCTATAGGACCCTATTCCCTACACAGTACACTACTTTAGACCAGAGCTCTATAGAACCCTATTCCCTACACAGTACACTACTTTAGACCAGAGCTCTATAGAACCCTATTCCCTACACAGTACACTACTTTAGACCAGAGCTCTATAGAACCCTATTCCCTACACAGTACACTACTTTAGACCAGAGCTCTATAGAACCCTATTCCCTACACAGTACACTACTTTAGACCAGAGCTCTATAGAACCCTATTCCCTACACAGTACACTACTTTAGACCAGAGCTCTATAGAACCCTATTCCCTACACAGTACACTACTTTAGACCAGAGCTCTATAGAACCCTATTCCCTACACAGTACACTACTTTAGACCAGAGCTCTATAGAACCCTATTCCCTACACAGTACACTACTTTAGACCAGAGCTCTATAGAACCCTATTCCCTACACAGTACACTACTTTAGACCAGAGCTCTATAGAACCCTATTCCCTACACAGTACACTACTTTAGACCAGAGCTCTATAGAACCCTATTCCCTACACAGTACACTACTTTAGACCAGAGCTCTATAGAACCCTATTCCCTACACAGTACACTACTTTAGACCAGAGCTCTATAGAACCCTATTCCCTACACAGGACACTACTTTAGACCAGAGCTCTATAGAACCCTATTCCCTACACAGTACACTACTTTAGACCAGAGCTCTATAGAACCCTATTCCCTACACAGTACACTACTTTAGACCAGAGCTCTATAGAACCCTATTCCCTACACAGTACTTTTAGACCAGAGCTCTATAGAACCCTATTCCCTACACAGTACACTACTTTAGACCAGAGCTCTATAGAACCCTATTCCCTACACAGTACACTACTTTAGACCAGAGCTCTATAGAACCCTATTCCCTACACAGTACACTACTTTAGACCAGAGCTCTATAGAACCCTATTCCCTACACAGTACACTACTTTAGACCAGAGCTCTATAGAACCCTATTCCCTACACAGTACACTACTTTAGACCAGAGCTCTATAGAACCCTATTCCCTACACAGTACACTACTTTAGACCAGAGCTCTATAGAACCCTATTCCCTACACAGTACACTACTTTAGACCAGAGCTCTATAGAACCCTATTCCCTACACAGTACACTACTTTAGACCAGAGCTCTATAGAACCCTATTCCCTACACAGTACACTACTTTAGACCAGAGCTCTATAGAACCCTATTCCCTACACAGTACACTATTTGGACCAGAGCTCTATAGCTTCTAACAAATATACAGAACTAAAATATCAACACAGTAACTATTTAACCAGAGCTCTATAGAACCCTATTCCCTACAGTTCATATATGGAAATCAGTCCATTTAAATGAATTAATTAGACCAGAATCTATGATTTGACATGACTGGGAATACAGATATGCATCTGTTGGTCATAGACACTATTTAATAAAACCAGAGCTCTATAGAACCTGTTCCCTCAGAACCAGTCAGTATCTGGGGTGGATAGAACCAGTCAGTATCTTTGGATCAGAACCAGTCAGTATCTCAGAACCAGTATATCTGGTGTGGATCAGAACCAGTCAGTATCTGGGGTGGATCAGAACCAGTCAGTATCTGGGGTGGATCAGAACCAGTCAGTATCTGGTGTGGACCAGAACCAGTAGAATCTATTCCCTACCAGTCAGTACTTTGGATAAGAGCCAGTCAGAATCTGGGGTGGATTCAGAACCAGTCAGTATTGGATAAGAACCTATAGAACCCTATTCCCTACACAGTGGACAGAACCAGTCAGAGCTCTATAGAACCCTGGATCAGAACCAGTCACTGGGGTTCAGAACCAGTCTATAGAACCCTATCTACACTACTGGATCAGAACCAGTCAGTATCTGGGGTGGATCAGAGCTCTATCAGTATCCTATTGTGGATCAGAACCAGTCAGTATCTGGGGTGGATCAGAACCAGTCAGTATCTGGTGCTGGATCAGAACCAGTCAGTATCTGGGGTGGATCTAGAACCAGTCCCTACACAGTACACTGGTGTAGGAGCTATAGAACCAGTCCCTAGTATCTGGTGTGGATCAGAACCAGTAGTATCTGGGGTGGATCAGAACCAGTCAGTATCTGGGGTGGATCAGAACCAGTAGTATCTGGTGTGGATCAGAACCAGTCAGTATTTGGACCAGAGCTCAGAACCAGTCAGTATCTGGTGTGGATAAGAACCAGTAGAACCTGGTCCCTGGACAGAACCAGTCAGACTGAGCTCTGGATAGAACCAGTCAGTATCTGGGGTGGATCAGAACCATTCCCTAGTATCTTTGGATAAGAACCATTCAGTATCTGGTGTGGATCAGAACCAGTCAGTATCTGGGGTGGATCAGAACCAGTCAGTATCTGGGGTGGATAGAACCAGTCAGTATCTGGTGTGGAGAACCAGTCAGTCTATAGAACCTGGATTCCCTACCAGTCACTATCTTGTGGATCAGAACCAGTACAGCTCTATGGATCAGAACCAGTCACAGTATCTGGTTTGGATCAGAACCAGTAGAACCTGGGGTGGACAGAACCAGTCAGTATCTGAGGTGGATCAGAACCAGTTAGTATCTTTGACCAGAGCTCAGAACCCTATTCCCTACACAGTATCACACCCAGAGCTCTATAGAACCCTAACACAGTCACTACTTTGGACCAGAGCTCTATAGAACCAGTCCCTATCAGGTGTGGACCAGAGCTCTAGAACCCTATCAGAACCCTATTCACACAGTACACTACCCCAGAGCTCTATAGAACCCTGGACACAGTACACTACTTTAGACCAGAGCTCTATAGAACCCTACCAGTCAGTATTCCTACTTTAGACCAGAGCTCTATAGAACCCTATTCCTTACACAGTACACTACTTTAGACCAGAGCTCTATAGAACCCTATTCCCTACACAGTACACTACTTTAGACCAGAGCTCTATAGAACAGTACTCTTTAGACCAGCGCTCCAGAAGTGGGTGGGAACTCAGAACCAATGGCTTCTAATCAAATATACAGAACTAAAATATCAAACGCAACAGAAACAATTTCAATGATTTTATTGAGTTACAGTTCATATATGGAAATCAGTCCATTTAAATTAATTAATTAGGCCGTAATCTATGGATTTGACATGACTGGGAATACAGATATGCATCTGTTGGTCACAGACACCTTTAATAAAAAGGGAGGGGTGTGGATCAGAACCAGTCAGTATCTGGTGTGGATCAGAACCAGTCAGTATCTGGGGTGGATCAGAACCAGTCAGTATCTGGTGTGGATCAGAACCAGTCAGTATCTGGGGTGGATCAGAACCAGTCAGTATCTGGGGTGGATCAGAACCAGTCAGTATCTGGTGTGGATCAGAACCAGTCAGTATCTGGTGTGGATCAGAACCAGTCAGTATCTGGGGTGGATCAGAACCAGTCAGTATCTGGGGTGGATCAGAACCAGTCAGTATCTGGGGTGGATCAGAACCAGTCAGTATCTGGGGTGGATCAGAACCAGTCAGTATCTGGGGTGGATCAGAACCAGTCAGTATCTGGGGTGGATCAGAACCAGTCAGTATCTGGGGTGGATCAGAACCAGTCAGTATCTGGGGTGGATCAGAACCAGTCAGTATCTGGGGTGGATCAGAACCAGTCAGTATCTGGGGTGGATCAGAACCAGTCAGTATCTGGTGTGGATCAGAACCAGTCAGTATCTGGTGTGGATCAGAACCAGTCAGTATCTGGTGTGGATCAGAACCAGTCAGTATCTGGGGTGGATCAGAACCAGTCAGTATCTGGGGTGGATCAGAACCAGTCAGTATCTGGTGTGGATCAGAACCAGTCAGTATCTGGTGTGGATCAGAACCAGTCAGTATCTGGGGTGGATCAGAACCAGTCAGTATCTGGGGTGGATCAGAACCAGTCAGTATCTGGGGTGGATCAGAACCAGTCAGTATCTGGGGTGGATCAGAACCAGTCAGTATCTGGGGTGGATCAGAACCAGTCAGTATCTGGGTGGATCAGAACCAGTCAGTATCTGGGGTGGATCAGAACCAGTCAGTATTTGGTGTGGATCAGAACCAGTCAGTATCTGGGGTGGATCAGAAAACCAGTCAGTATCTGGTGTGGATCAGAACCAGTCAGTATCTGGGGTGGATCAGAACCAGTCAGTATCTGGGGTGGATCAGAACCAGTCAGTATCTGGTGTGGATCAGAACCAGTCAGTATCTGGTGTGGATCAGAACCAGTCAGTATCTGGTGTGGATCAGAACCAGTCAGTATCTGGGTGGATCAGAACCTGTCAGTATCTGGTGTGGATCAGAACCAGTCAGTATCTGGGGTGGATCAGAACCAGTCAGTATCTGGGGTGGATCAGAACCAGTCATTATCTGGTGTGGATCAGAACCAGTCAGTATCTGGGGTGGATCAGAACTGCAGTCAGGTGGAGACCCTGGTGAGGGTCGAACTGCAGTCAGGTCGAGACCCTGGTGAGGGTCGAACTGCAGTCAGGTGGAGACCCTGGTGAGGGTCGAACTGCAGTCAGGTGGAGACCCTGGTGAGGGTCGAACTGCAGTCAGGTGGAGACCCTGGTGAGGGTCGAACTGCAGTCAGGTCCAGACCCTGGTGAGGGTCGAACTGCAGTCAGGTCCAGACCCTGGTGAGGGTCGAACTGCAGTCAGGTCCAGACCCTGGTGAGGGTCGAACTGTAGTCAGGTGGAGACCCTGGTGAGGGTTGAACTGCAGTCAGGTCCAGACCCTGGTGAGGGTCGAACTGCAGTCAGGTCCAGACCCTGGTGAGGGTCGAACTGTAGTCAGGTCCAGACCCCGGTGAGGGTCGAACTGCAGTCAGGTCCAGACCCTGGTGAGGGTCGAACTGCAGTCAGGTCCAGACCCTGGTGAGGGTCGAACTGCAGTCAGGTCCAGACCCTGGTGAGGGTCGAACTGCAGTCAGGTCCAGGCCCTGGTGAGGGTCGAACTGCAGTAGGTCCAGACCCTGGTGAGGGTCGAACTGCAGTCAGGTCCAGACCCTGGTGAGGGTCGAACTGCAGTCAGGTCCAGACCCTGGTGAGGGTCGAACTGCAGTCAGGTCCAGACCCTGGTGAGGGTCGAACTGCAGTCAGGTGGAGACCCTGGTGAGGGTCGAACTGCAGTCAGGTCCAGACCCTGGTGAGGGTCGAACTGCAGTCAGGTCCAGACCCTGGTGAGGGTCGAACTGCAGTCAGGTCCAGACCCTGGTGAGGGTCGAACTGCAGTCAGGTGGAGACCCTCGGTGAGGGTCGAACTGCAGTCAGGTCCAGACCCTGGTGAGGGTTGAACTGCAGTCAGGTCCAGACCCTGGTGAGGGTCGAACTGCAGTCAGGTCCAGACCCTGGTGAGGGTTGAACTGCAGTCAGGTCCAGACCCTGGTGAGGGTCGAACTGCAGTCAGGTCCAGACCCTGGTAAGGGTCGAACTGCAGTCAGGTCCAGACCCTGGTGAGGGTCGAACTGCAGTAGGTCCAGACCCTGGTGAGGGTCGAACTGCAGTCAGGTCCAGACCCTGGTGAGGGTCGAACAGCAGTCAGGTCCAGACCCTGGTGAGGGTCGAACTGCAGTCAGGTGGAGACCCTGGTGAGGGTCGAACTGCAGTCAGGTGGAGACCCTGGTGAGGGTCAACTGCAGTCAGGTCCAGACCCTGGTGAGGGTCGAACTGCAGTCAGGTCAAGACCCTGGTGAGGGTCGAACTGCAGTCAGGTCCAGACCCTGGTGAGGGTCGAACTGCAGTCAGGTCGTGACCCCGGTGAGGGTCGAACTGCAGTCAGGTCCAGACCCTGGTGAGGGTCGAACTGCAGTCAGGTCCAGACCCTGGTGAGGGTCGAACTGCAGTCAGGTCAAGACCCTGGTGAGGGTCGAACTGCAGTCAGGTCCAGACCCTGGTGAGGGTCGAACTGCAGTCAGGTCCAGACCCAGGTGAGGGTCGAACTGTAGTCAGGTCAAGACCCTGGTGAGGGTCGAACTGCAGTCAGGTGGAGACCCTGGTGAGGGTCGAACTGCAGTCAGGTCCAGACCCTGGTGAGGGTCAAACTGCAGTCAGGTGGAGACCCTGGTGAGGGTCGAACTGCAGTCAGGTCCAGACCCTGGTGAGGGTCGAACTGCAGTCAGGTCCAGACCCTGGTGAGGGTCGAACTGCAGTCAGGTCCAGACCCTGGTGAGGGTCGAACTGCAGTCAGGTCCAGACCCTGGTGAGGGTCGAACTGTAGTCAGGTGGAGACCCTGGTGAGGGTTCAGGTCGTGACCCTGGTGAGGGTTGAACTGCAGTCAGGTCCAGACCCCGGTGAGGGTCGAACTGCAGTCAGGTGGAGACCCTGGTGAGGGTCGAACTGCAGTCAGGTCAAGACCCTGGTGAGGGTCGAACTGCAGTCAGGTCCAGACCCTGGTGAGGGTCGAACTGCAGTCAGGTCCAGACCCTGGTGAGGGCTGAACTGCAGTCAGGTCCAGACCCTGGTGAGGGTCGAACTGCAGTCAGGTCCAGACCCTGGTGAGGGTCGAACTGCAGTCAGGTCCAGACCCTGGTGAGGGTCGAACTGCAGTCAGGTCCAGACCCTGGTGAGGGTCGAACTGTAGTCAGGTCAAGACCCTGGTGAGGGTCGAACTGCAGTCAGGTGGAGACCCTGGTGAGGGTCGAACTGCAGTCAGGTGGAGACCCTGGTGAGGGTCGAACTGTAGTCAGGTCGAGACCCTGGTGAGGGTCGAACTGCAGTCAGGTCGTGACCCTGGTGAGGGTCGAACTGCAGTCAGGTCGTGACCCTGGTGAGGGTTGAACTGCAGTCAGGTCGTGACCCTGGTGAGGGTCGAACTGCAGTCAGGTCGTGACCCTGGTGAGGGTCGAACTGCAGTCAGGTCGAGACCCTGGTGAGGGTCGAACTGTAGTCAGGTGGAGACCCTGGTGAGGGTCGAACTGCAGTCAGGTGGAGACCCTGGTGAGGGTCGAACTGCAGTCAGGTGGAGACCCTGGTGAGGGTCGAACTGCAGTCAGGTGGAGACCCTGGTGAGGGTCGAACTGCAGTCAGGTGGAGACCCTGGTGAGGGTCGAACTGCAGTCAGGTCCAGACCCTGGTGAGGGTCGAACTGCAGTCAGGTCCAGACCCTGGTGAGGGTCGAACTGCAGTCAGGTCCAGACCCTGGTGAGGGTCGAACTGCAGTCAGGTCCAGACCCTGGTGAGGGTCGAACTGCAGTCAGGTCCAGACCCTGGTGAGGGTCGAACTGCAGTCAGGTCCAGACCCTGGTGAGGGTCGAACTGCAGTCAGGTCCAGACCCTGGTGAGGGTCGAACTGCAGTCAGGTGGAGACCCTGGTGAGGGTCGAACTGCAGTCAGGTCCAGACCCTGGTGAGGGTCGAACTGCAGTCAGGTCCAGACCCTGGTGAGGGTCGAACTGCAGTCAGGTCCAGACCCTGGTGAGGGTCGAACTGCAGTCAGGTCAAGACCCTGGTGAGGGTCGAACTGCAGTCAGGTCCAGACCCTGGTGAGGGTCGAACTGCAGTCAGGTCCAGACCCTGGTGAGGGTCGAACTGCAGTCAGGTCCAGACCCTGGTGAGGGTCGAACTGCAGTCAGGTCGTGACCCTGGTGAGGGTCGAACTGCAGTCAGGTCCAGACCCTGGTGAGGGTCGAACTGCAGTCAGGTGGAGACCCTGGTGAGGGTCGAACTGCAGTCAGGTCCAGACCCTGGTGAGGGTCGAACTGCAGTCAGGTCAAGACCCTGGTGAGGGTCGAACTGCAGTCAGGTCGAGACCCTGGTGAGGGTCGAACTACAGTCAGGTCAAGACCCTGGTGAGGGTCGAACTGCAGTCAGGTGGAGACCCTGGTGACCCTGCAGTCAGAGACCCTGGTGAGGGTCGAACTGCAGTCAGGTCGTGACCCTGGTGAGGGTCGAACTGCAGTCAGGTCCAGACCCTGGTGAGGGTCGAACTGCAGTCAGGTCCAGACCCTGGTGAGGGTCGAACTGCAGTCAGGTCAAGACCCTGGTGAGGGTCGAACTGCAGTCAGGTCCAGACCCTGGTGAGGGTCGAACTGCAGTCAGGTCCAGACCCTGGTGAGGGTCGAACTGTAGTCAGGTCCAGACCCTGGTGAGGGTCGAACTGCAGTCAGGTCCAGACCCTGGTGAGGGTCGAACTGTCAGGTCCAGACCCTGGTCAGGTCGTAGACCCTGGTGAGGGTCGAACTGCAGTCAGGTCAGACCCTGGTGAGGGTCGAACTGCAGTCAGGTCGTGACCCTGGTGAGGGTCGAACTGCAGTCAGGTCCAGACCCTGGTGAGGGTCGAACTGCAGTCAGGTCGAGACCCTGGTGAGGGTCGAACTGCAGTCAGGTCCAGACCCTGGTGAGGGTCGAACTGCAGTCAGGTCGACCCTGGTGAGGGTCCTGCAGTCAGGTCCAGACCCTGGTGAGGGTCGAACTGTCAGGTCAGACCCTGGTGAGGGTCGAACTGAGTCAGGTGGTGACCCTGGTGAGGGTCGAACTGAAGGTCCAGACCCTGGTGAGGGTCGAACTGCAGAGGTCCCTGGTGACCCTGGTGAGGGTCGAACTGCAGTCAGGTCCAGACCCTGGTGAGGGTCAACCCTGGCAGTCAGATGACCTTCCCTGAGATGATTTCTGGGTGCAGAAATTCTGGGTTGTCAAACCTACTGTCCAGGTGGCCGGTCTCAGACGATCCCACAGGTGAAGAAGCCGGATGTGGAGGTCTGGCGTGGTTGTCATGGAACATGTCATGTGACTGTCTGCTTGTTTCTGCTCTTTAACCTGTAACCTCTCACCTTCTTCACTCTGCAGCTGTGATGAAGTTCATGGGAGACTACCCTCTGAAGGGACAGACAGAACAGGACCTGGTCTCAACGATCCTAAAGGTACACACTCACTCACTCATTCACTCACACACACACTCACTCACTCACACACTCATTCACTCACACACATGGGAGACTCACCACTCTGACATGGTCTCAACGATCCTAAAGGTACACACTCACACACTCACACATTCACGCACTCACAACACACACATTCACTCACTCACACATTCACACACACACATTCACTCACTCACACATTCACTCACTCACTCACACACTCACACTCACTCACTCACACACTCACTCACGCACTCACACATTCACTCACTCACTCACACATTCACTCACTCACTCACACACTCACACACTCACTCACACACTCACTCACACATTCACTCACTCACTCACTCACTCACTCACTCACTCACTCACTGTTTTACACACACACACACACACACACACACACACACACACACACACACACACACACACACACACACACACACACACACACACACACACACACACACACACACGCTCGCTCAGTGGGGAGTATGGTCTGATGAAGTCTACTGTGTCTGTGTGTCTCTAGCTCAGTGAGGAGTATGGTCTGATGAAGTCTACTGTGTCTGTGTGTCTCTAGCTCAGTGAGGAGTATGGTCTGATGAAGTCTACTGTGTCTGTGTGTCTCTAGCTCAGTGAGGAGTATGGTCTGATGAAGTCTACTGTGTCTGTGTGTCTCTAGCTCAGTGAGGAGTATGGTCTGATGAAGTCTACTGTGTCTGTGTGTCTCTAGCTCAGTGAGGAGTATGGTCTGATGAAAGATGAAGTCTACTGTGTCTGTGTGTCTCTAGCTCAGTGAGGAGGAGTATGGTCTGATGAAAGATGAAGTCTACTGTGTCTGTGTGTCTCTAGCTCAGTGAGGAGTATGGTCTGATGAAGTCTACTGTGTCTGTGTGTCTCTAGCTCAGTGAGGAGTATGGTCTGATGAAGTCTACTGTGTCTGTGTGTCTCTAGCTCAGTGAGGAGTATGGTCTGATGAAGTCTACTGTGTCTGTGTGTCTCTAGCTCAGTGAGGAGGAGTATGGTCTGATGAAAGATGAAGTCTACTGTGTCTGTGTGTCTCTAGCTCAGTGGGGAGTATGGTCTGATGAAAGATGAAGTCAACTGTCTGTGTGTCTCTAGCTCAGTGGGGAGTATGGTCTGATGAAAGATGAAGTCTACTGCCAGGTGATGAAGCAGGTCACAGGAAACACCAGCTCCAAAACGTAAGAACCTAACATTGACCTCTAACCTCTAACCTTGACCTCTAACCTCTAGGGACAGTTGTCAGAGAGGCTGGAGGCTACTCTACATCCTGACTGTTATAGGGTTAGTGTATATCTGACCTCTGACCTCTAGGGACAGTTGTCAGAGAGGCTGGAGGCTACTCTACATCCTGACTGTTATAGGGTTAGTGTATATCTGACCTCTAACCTCTAGGGACAGTTGTCAGAGAGGCTGGAGGCTACTCTACATCCTGACTGTTATAGGGTTAGTGTATATCTGACCTCTGACCTCTAGGGACAGTTGTCAGAGAGGCTGGAGGCTACTCTACATCCTGACTGTTATAGGGTTAGTGTATATCTGACCTCTGACCTCTAACCTCTAGGGACAGTTGTCAGAGAGGCTGGAGGCTACTCTACATCCTGACTGTTATAGGGTTAGTGTATATCTGACCTCTGACCTCTAGGGACAGTTGTCAGAGAGGCTGGAGGCCACTCTACATCCTGACTGTTATAGGGTTAGTGTATATCTGACCTCTGACCTCTAACCTCTAGGGACAGTTGTCAGAGAGGCTGGAGGCCACTCTACACCCTGACTGTTATAGGGTTAGTGTATATCTGACCTCTGACCTCTAACCTCTAGGGACAGTTGTCAGAGAGGCTGGAGGCTACTCTACATCCTGACTGTTATAGGGTTAGTGTATATCTGACCTCTGACCTCTAACCTCTAGGGACAGTTGTCAGAGAGGCTGGAGGCTACTCTACATCCTGACTGTAATAGGGTTAGTGTATATCTGACCTCTAACCTCTAGGGACAGTTGTCAGAGAGGCTGGAGGCCACTCTCACCCTGACTGTTATAGGGTTAGTGTATATCTGACCTCTGACCTCTAACCTCTAGGGACAGTTGTCAGAGAGGCTGGAGGCTACTCTACATCCTGACTGCGTTCCACGCTGTTCAGGTCCTGAAGCCCTTCCTGTTAACGTTCCTGTTGGACGCCTGCTCTGGTCCTGGAGTCCACTACCAAGGTACCCTAACTATATCTATAACCCTCCCTACCAGTCAGGATGTCTGTTATACCTGTCTGTCTGTCTGCTCTAGTCCTGTAGTCCACTACCAAGGTACCCTAACTATATCTATAACCCTCCCTACCAGTCAGGATGTCTGTTATACCTGTCTGTCTGTCTGCTCTGGTCCTGGAGTCCACTACCAAGGTACCCTAACTATATCTATAACCCTCCCTACCAGTCAGGATGTCTGTTATACCTGTCTGTCTGTCTGCTCTAGTCCTGGAGTCCACTACCAAGGTACCCTAACTATATCTATAACCCTCCCTACCAGTCAGGATGTCTGTTATACCTGTCTGTCTGTCTGCTCTGGTCCTGTAGTCCACTACCAAGGTACCCTAACTATATCTATAACCCTCCCTACCAGTCAGGATGTCTGTTATACCTGTCTGTCTGCTCTGTCAGTGAGAGTATACCTGTCTGTCTGCTCTGGTCCTGTAGTCCACTGGTACCCTAACTATATCTATAACCCTCTCAGGATGTCTGTTATACTGTCTGTCTGCTCTGGTCCTGTAGTCCACTACCAAGGTACCCTAACTATATCTATAACCCTCCCTACCAGTCAGGATGTCTGTTATACCTGTCTGTCTGGTCCTGTAGTCCACTACCAAGGTACCCTAACTATATCTATAACCCTCCCTACCAGTCAGGATGTCTGTTATACCTGTCTGTCTGCTCTGTCCTGGAGTCCACTACCAAGGTACCCTAACTATATCTATAACCCTCTACCAGTCAGGATGTCTGTTATACCTGTCTGTCTGTCTGCTCTGGTCCTGAGTCCACTACCAAGGTACCCTAACTATATCTATAACCCTCCCTACCAGTCAGGATGTCTGTTATACCTGTCTGTCTGTCTGCTCTAGTCCTGTAGTCCACTACCAAGGTACCCTAACTATATCTATAACCCTCTACCAGTCAGGATGTCTGTTATACCTGTCTGTCTGCTCTAGTCCTGTAGTCCACTACCAAGGTACCCTAACTATATCTATAACCCTCCCTACCAGTCAGGATGTCTGTTATACCTGTCTGTCTGTCTGCTGTCCTGGAGTCCACTACCAAGGTACCCTAACTATATCTATAACCCTCCCTACCAGTCAGGATGTCTGTTATACCTGTCTGTCTGTCTGCTCTGGTCCTGAGTCCACTACCAAGTACCCTAACTATATCTATAACCCTCCCTACCAGTCAGGATGTCTGTTATACCTGTCTGTCTGTCTGCTCTAGTCCTGGAGTCCACTACCAAGGTACCCTAACTATATCTATAACCCTCCCTACCAGTCAGGATGTCTGTTATACCTGTCTGTCTGTCTAGCTCAGTCCTGGAGTCCACTACCAAGGTACCTAACTATATCTATAACCCTCCCTACCAGTCAGGATGTCTGTTATACCTGTCTGTCTGTGCTCTGTCCTGGAGTCCACTACCAAGGTACCCTAACTATATCTATAACCCTCCCTACCAGTCAGGATGTCTGATACCTGTCTGTCTGTCTGCTCTGGTCTGACTGAAACTAGATCTATAACCCTCCCTACCAGTCAGGATGTCTGTTATACCTGTCTGTCTGCTCTAGTCCTGGAGTCCACTACCAAGGTACCTAACTATATCTATAACCCTCCCTACCAGTCAGGATGTCTGTTATACCTGTCTGTCTGCTCTAGTCCTGGAGTCCACTACCAAGGTACCCTAACTATATCTATAACCCTCCCTACCAGTCAGGATGTCTGTTATGTCTGTCTGCTCTAGTCCTGGAGTCCACTGGTCCCTGATATCTATAACCTCCCTACCAGTCAGGATGTCTGTTATACCTGTCTGTCTCTCTGGTCTGTAGTCCACTAGCTCAGGTAGTATGGTCTGATGTCAGGATGTCTGTTACCTGTCTGTCTGTGTGTCCTGTAGTCCACTACCAAGGTACCCTAACTATATCTATAACCCTCCCTACCAGTCAGGATGTCTGTTATACCTGTCTGTCTGTCTGCTCTGGTCCTGAGTCCACTACCAAGGTACCCTAACTATATCTATAACCCTCCCTACCAGTCAGGATGTCTGTTATACCTGTCTGTCTGCTCTAGTCCTGGAGTCCATGGTACCCTGACTATATCTATAACCCTCCCTACCAGTGGATGTCTGTTATACCTGTCTGTCTCTAGCTCTAGTCCTGGAGTCCACTACCAAGGTCCCTAACTATATCTATAACCCTCCCTACCAGTGGATGTCTGTTATACCTGTCTGTCTGCTCTAGTCCTGGAGTCCACTACCAAGGTCCCTAACTATATCTATAACCCTCCCTACCAGTCAGGATGTCTGTTATACCTGTCTGTCTGTCTGCTCTGGTCCTGGAGCCACTACCAAGGTGAACTATATCTATAACCCTCCCTACCAGTCAGGATGTCTGTTATACCTGAAGTCTCTACCTGTGTCTACCAAGGTGTCTCTATAACCCTCACCAGTCAGGATGTCTGTTATACCTGTCTGTCTGTCTGCTCTGGTCCTGGAGTCCAAAGGTACCCTACTATATCTATAACCCTCCCTACCAGTCAGGATGTCTGTTATACCTGTCTCTGCTCTGGTCCTGGGAGTCCATGGTCCTGACTATATCTATAACCCTCCCTACCAGTCAGGATGTCTGTTATACCTGTCTGTCTGCTCTGGTCCTGGGGTTCACTACCAAGGTACCTAACTATATCTATAACCCTCCCTACCAGTCAGGATGTCTGTTATACCTGTCTGTCTGCTCTAAGTCCACTACCAAGTAACTATATCTACTGTACCAGTCTGTGTTATACCTGTCTCTGCTCTAGTGAGTCCACTACCAAGGTACCTAACTATATCTGATGACCAGTCAGATGTCTGTTATACCTGTCTGTCTGTGTCTGTGTCCACTACCAAGTCCCTAACTAGCCCTCCCTACCAGTCAGGATGTCTGATACCTGTATGGTCTGATGAAGTCCACTGAAGTCCCTAACTGTATCTATAACCCTCCCTACCAGTCAGGATGTCTCTAGCTGTCTGCTCTGAGGGTCCACTGGTCCCTGACTATATCTATAACCCTCCCTACCAGTCAGGATGTCTGTTATACCTGTCTGTCTGCTCTGGTCCTGTAGTCCACTACCAAGGTACCCCTAACTATATCTATAACCCTCCCTACCAGTCAGGATGTCTGTTATACCTGTCTGTCTGTCTCTGAGTGAAGTACTAACTGTCAGGATGTCTGTGTGTCTGTCTGTCTGCAGTGAGAGTCCATGGTCCCTAAAGATGAAGTCCCTACCAGTCAGGATGTCTGTTATACCTGTCTGTCTGCTCTGTCCTGGAGTATGGTCCCTAACTATATCTATAACCCTCCCTACCAGTCAGGATGTCTGTTATACCTGTCTGTCTGTCTGCTCTGTCTGTGTCCACTACCAAGGTACCTAACTATATCTATAACCCTCCCTACCAGTCAGGATGTCTGTTATATGGTCTGCTCTAGTCCTGTAGTCCACTACCAAGACCCTAACTATATCTATAACCCTCCCTACCAGTCAGGATGTCTGTTATGTGTCTGTCTGTCTCTAGCTCTGGTCCTGAGGAGGAAGGTATAACTCTGAACCCTCCCTAAGTCAGGATGTCTGTTATACCTGTCTACTGCTCTGGTCTGTGTGTACTAACTATATCTATAACACCAGTCAGGATGTCTGTTATACCTGTCTGAGTCTGGTCTGATGAACCAGGTATGTCAGGATGTCTGTTATACCTGTCTGTCTGTGTGTCCTCTAGTCTCAGTGTCAGGATGTCTGTTATACCTGTATGGTCTGCTCTATGACTAGGTACCTAACTATATCTATAACCCTCCCTACCAGTCAGGATGTCTGTTATACCTGTCTGTCTGTCTGCTCTAGTCCTGTAGTCCACTACCAAGGTACCCTAACTATATCTATAACCCTCCCTACCAGTCAGGATGTCTGTTATACCTGTCTGTCTGCTCTGGTCCTGTAGTCCACTACCAAGGTACCTAACTATATCTATAACCCTCCCTACCAGTCAGGATGTCTGTTATGGTCTGTCTGCTCTGGTCCTGTAGTCCACTACCAAGGTACCCTAACTATATCTATAACCCTCCCTACCAGTCAGGATGTCTGTTATACCTGTCTGTCTGTCTGCTCTGGTCCTGGAGTCCACTACCAAGGTACCCTAACTATATCTATAGTCCCTACCAGTCAGGATGTCTGTTATACCTGTCTCTGCTCTGCTCTGTCCTGGAGTCCACTACCAAGGTATGGTAACTATATCTATAACCCTCCCTACCAGTCAGGATGTCTGTTATACCTGTCTGTCTGTCTGCTCTGGTCCTGGAGTATGGTACCTAACTATATCTATAACCCTCCCTACCAGTCAGGATGTCTGTTATACCTGTCTGTCTGTCTGCTCTGGTCCTGTAGTCCACTACCAAGGTACCCTAACTATATCTATAACCCTCCCTACCAGTCAGGATGTCTGTTATACCTGTCTGTCTGTCTGCTCTAGTCCTGGAGTCCACTACCAAGTACCCTAACTATATCTATAACCCTCCCTACCAGTCAGGATGTCTGTTATACCTGTCTGTCTGGGTCCTGTAGTCCACTACCAAGTACCCTAACTATATCTATAACCCTCCCTACCAGTCAGGATGTCTGTTATACCTGTCTGTCTGCTCTGGTCCTGTAGTCCACTACCAAGGTACCCTAACTATATCTATAACCCTCCCTACCAGTCAGGATGTCTGTTATACCTGTCTGTCTGTCTGCTCTAGTCCTGTAGTCCACTACCAAGGTACCCTAACTATATCTATAACCCTCCCTACCAGTCAGGATGTCTGTTATACCTGTCTGTCTGTCTGCTCTGGTCCTGTAGTCCACTACCAAGGTCCCTGACTATATCTATAACCCTCCCTACCAGTCAGGATGTCTGTTATACCTGTCTGTCTGTGCTGGTCCTGGAGTCCACTACCAAGGTACCTAACTATATCTATAACCCTCCCTACCAGTCAGGATGTCTGACCTGTCTGTCTGTCTGCTCTAGTCCTGGTCCACTACCAAGGTACCTAACTATATCTATAACCCTCCCTACCAGTCAGGATGTCTGTTATACCTGTCTGTCTGCTCTGGTCCTGTAGTCCACTACCAAGGTACCTAACTATATCTATAGTCCCTACCAGTCAGGATGTCTGTTATACCTGTCTGTCTGTCTGCTCTGGTCCTGTAGTCCACTACCAAGGTACCCTAACTATATCTATAACCCTCCCTACCAGTCAGGATGTCTGTTATACTGTCTGTCTGTCTGCTCTAGTCCTGGAGTCCACTACCAAGGTACCCTAACTATATCTATAACCCTCCCTACCAGTCAGGATGTCTGTTATACCTGTCTGTCTGTCTGCTCTGGTCTACCAAGGTACCCTAACTATATCTATAACCCTCCTACCAGTCAGGATGTCTGTTATACCTGTCTGTCTGTCTGCTCTAGTCTGTGTCCACTACCAAGGTACCCTCTAGCTATCTATAACCCTCCCTACCAGTCAGGATGGAGTCTGAGTCCTGGTCCACTGAAGGTACCCTAACTATATCTATAGTCTACCAGTCAGGATGTCTGTTATACCTGTGTCTGCTCTAGTCCTGTCCACTACCAAGGGAACTATATCTATAACCCTCCCTACCAGTCAGGATGAAGTCTGTCTGTGTCTCCTGTAGTCTCTAGCTACCTAACTATATCTATGACCAGTCAGGATGTCTGTTATACCTGCTGTCTGCTCTGGTCCTGTAGTCCACTACCAAGGTACCTAACTATATCTATAACCCTCCCTACCAGTCAGGATGTCTGTTATACCTGTCTGTCTGTCTGCTCTAGTCCTGTAGTCCACTACCAAGGTACCCTAACTATATCTATAACCCTCCCTACCAGTCAGGATGTCTGTTATACCTGTCTGTCTGCTCTGGTCCTGTAGTCCACTGCCAGGTGATAAAGCATATCTATAACCTCCCTACCAGTCAGGATGTCTGTTATACCTGTCTGTCTGCTCTCTAGTCCTGTAGTCCACTACCAAGGTACCCTAACTATATCTATAACCCTCCCTACCAGTCAGGATGTCTGTTATACCTGTCTGTCTGTCTGCTCTAGTCCTGTAGTCCACCCTCTATATCTATAACCCTCCTACCAGGGATGTCTGTTATCAGTCTGTCTGGGTCCTGGAGTCCACTACCAAGGTACCCTAACTATATCTATAACCCTCCCTACCAGAGGATGTCTGTTATAGTCTGTCTGTTAGTCCTGTATCCACTCTGACCTCTATATCTATAACCCTCCCTACCAGTCAGGATGTCAGTTGTCTGAGAGGTCTGGAGGCCCTAACTATATCTATATCCTGAGGATGTCTGTTATAGGTCTGCTCTAGTGTATCCATCTGACCTCTGACCTCCCTACCAGTCAGGGACAGTTGTCTGAGCTCTAGTCTGGAGTCCACTCTACATCCTGACTGTATATAGGGATGTCTGTTAGTGTCTATCTGACCACTGACCTCTATATCTAACCTCCCTACCAGTCAGGACAGTCTGTCTGTCAGAGGCTGGAGGCTACCAAGGTACCCTAACTATATCTATAACCCTGACTCAGGATGTATATACCTGGTTAGTGCTATATCCTGACCACTACCAAGGTACCTAACTATATCCCCTCCCTACCAGACAGGATGTCTGTTATACCTGTCTGTCTGCTCTGGCCTGTAGTCCACTACCATCCCGAACTATATCTATAGGGTCCCTACCAGTCAGGATGTCTGATACCTGTCTGTCTGCTCTGGTCCTCTAGTCCACAGTTAACTATATCTATAACCCTCCCTACCAGAGGATGTCTGTTATACCTGTCTGGAGTCTACTAACTATATCTATAACCCTCCCTACCAGTCAGGATGTCTGTTATACCTGTCTGTCTGTCTGCTCTGGTCCTGTAGTCCACTACCAAGGTACCTAACTATATCTATAACCCTCCCTACCAGTCAGGATGTCTGTTATACCTGTCTGTCTGCTCTCTGGTCCTGGAGTCCACTACCAAGGTACCCTAACTATATCTATAACCCTCCCTACCAGTCAGGATGTCTGTTATACCTGTCTGTCTGCTCTGGTCCTGGAGTCCACTACCAAGGTACCCTAACTATATCTATAACCCTCCCTACCAGTCAGGATGTCTGTTATACCTGTCTGTCTGCTCTAGTCCTGTAGTCCACTACCAAGGTACCCTAACTATATCTATAACCCTCCCTACCAGTCAGGATGTCTGTTATACCTGTCTGCCTGCTCTGGTCCTGTAGTCCACTACCAAGGTACCCTAACTATATCTATAACCCTCCCTACCAGTCAGGATGTCTGTTATACCTGTCTGTCTGTCTGCTCTGGTCCTGTAGTCCACTACCAAGGTACCTAACTATATCTATAACCCTCCCTACCAGTCAGGATGTCTGTTATACCTGTCTGTCTGCTCTGGTCCTGTAGTCCACTGTCAAGCCTAACTATATCTATAACCCTCCCTACCAGTCAGGATGTCTGTTATACCTGTCTGTCTGCTCTAGTCCTGTAGTCCACTACCAAGGTACCCTAACTATATCTATAACCCTCCCTACCAGTCAGGATGTCTGTTATACCTGTCTGTCTGTCTGCTCTGGTCCTGTAGTCCACTACCAAGGTACCCTAACTATATCTATAACCCTCCCTACCAGTCAGGATGTCTGTTATACCTGTCTGTCTGCTCTGGTCCTGTAGTCCACTACCAAGGTACCCTAACTATATCTATAACCCTCCCTACCAGTCAGGATGTCTGTTATACCTGTCTGTCTGCTCTGGTCCTGTAGTCCACTACCAAGGTACCCTAACTATATCTATAACCCTCCCTACCAGTCAGGATGTCTGTTATACCTGTCTGTCTGCTCTAGTCCTGTAGTCCACTACCAAGGTACCCTAACTATATCTATAACCCTCCCTACCAGTCAGGATGTCTGTTATACCTGTCTGTCTGCTCTGGTCCTGTAGTCCACTACCAAGGTACCCTAACTATATCTATAACCCTCCCTACCAGTCAGGATGTCTGTTATACCTGTCTGTCTGCTCTGGTCCTGTAGTCCACTACCAAGGTACCCTAACTATATCTATAACCCTCCCTACCAGTCAGGATGTCTGTTATACCTGTCTGTCTGCTCTAGTCCTGTAGTCCACTACCAAGGTACCCTAACTATATCTATAACCCTCCCTACCAGTCAGGATGTCTGTTATACCTGTCTGTCTGCTCTAGTCCTGTAGTCCACTACCAAGGTACCCTAACTATATCTATAACCCTCCCTACCAGTCAGGATGTCTGTTATACCTGTCTGTCTGCTCTGGTCCTGTAGTCCACTACCAAGGTACCCTAACTATATCTATAACCCTCCCTACCAGTCAGGATGTCTGTTATACCTGTCTGTCTGCTCTGGTCCTGGAGTCCACTACCAAGGTACCCTAACTATATCTATAACCCTCCCTACCAGTCAGGATGTCTGTTATACCTGTCTGTCTGCTCTGGTCCTGTAGTCCACTACCAAGGTACCTAACTATATCTATAACCCTCCCTACCAGTCAGGATGTCTGTTATACCTGTCTGTCTGTCTGCTCTAGTCCTGTAGTCCACTACCAAGGTACCCTAACTATATCTATAACCCTCCCTACCAGTCAGGATGTCTGTTATACCTGTCTGTCTGTCTGTCTGTAGTCCACTACCAAGGTACCCTAACTATATCTATAACCCTCCCTACCAGTCAGGATGTCTGTTATACCTGTCTGTCTGCTCTGGTCCTGTAGTCCACTACCAAGGTACCCTAACTATATCTATAACCCTCCCTACCAGTCAGGATGTCTGTTATACCTGTCTGTCTGTCTGCTCTAGTCCTGTAGTCCACTACCAAGGTACCCTAACTATATCTATAACCCTCCCTACCAGTCAGGATGTCTGTTATACCTGTCTGTCTGCTCTAGTCCTGTAGTCCACTACCAAGGTACCCTAACTATATCTATAACCCTCCCTACCAGTCAGGATGTCTGTTATACCTGTCTGTCTGTCTGCTCTGGTCCTGGAGTCCACTACCAAGGTACCCTAACTATATCTATAACCCTCCCTACCAGTCAGGATGTCTGTTATACCTGTCTGTCTGCTCTAGTCCTGTAGTCCACTACCAAGGTACCCTAACTATATCTATAACCCTCCCTACCAGTCAGGATGTCTGTTATACCTGTCTGTCTGTCTGTCTGTCTGTCTGTCTGTCTGTCTGTCTGTCTGTCTGTCTGTCTGTCTGTCTGTCTGTCTGTCTGTCTGTCTGTCTGTCTGTGTCTGCCTGCCTGCTCGCTCTAGTGATTGGCTGTTGTTGTTGATTGACAGGTATAGCCAAGGCGTGTGATTGGCTGTGATTGTTGATTGACAGGTATAGCCAAGGCGTGTGATTGGCTGTGGTTGTTGATTGACAGGTATAGCCAAGGCGTGTGATTGGCTGTTGTTGTTGATTGACAGGTATAGCCAAGGCGTGTGATTGGCTGTGGTTGTTGATTGACAGGTATAGCCAAGGCGTGTGATTGGCTGTTGTTGTTGATTGACAGGTATAGCCAAGGCGTGTGATTGGCTGTTGTTGTTGATTGACAGGTATAGCCAAGGCGTGTGATTGGCTGTTGTTGTTGATTGACAGGTATAGCCAAGGCGTGTGATTGGCTGTTGTTGTTGATTGACAGGTATAGCCAAGGCGTGTGATTGGCTGTTGTTGTTGATTGACAGGTATAGCCAAGGCGTGTGAGCAGAACCTGAGGAGAACCTTCCAGTACGGAGGAAGAATCGAACACCCCAACAGCATGGAGCTGAAGGCCATCATGGTACACACACACACACACACACACACACACACACACACACACACACACACACACACACACACACACACACACACACTACACACACACACACACACACACACACACACACACACACACACACACACACACACACACACACACACACACACACACACACACACACACACACACACACACACACACACACACACACACACACACACACACACACACACTACACGCACACACGCACACACGCACACACACACACACACACACACTACACACACTACACACACTACACACACACACACAGGGCTCAAAGCTATGCTCGTCGGTCTCAGTATCTCCTCAACCAATCACAGGTCTCCTCTCTGATTGCCTTGCTCTTTGATTGGTTATCTGTCTGTGCCCTGTGATTGGATGTGCAGGCTGGGCGGAGCTCCAAGAGACAGTTGTTCCTCCTACCAGGCGGCATCGAGAGACACCTCAAAATCAAGACCTGCTCAGTGAGTACACACACACACACACACACACACACACACACACACACACACACACACACACACACACACACACACATCAGTGTCGTAGGATAGGCCTGTTTTCAAATTGCGTGTGTGTGTGTGTGTGTGTGTGTGTGTGTGTGTGTGTGTGTGTGTGTGTGTGTGTGTGTGTGTGTGTGTGTGTGTGTGTGTGTGTGTGTGTGTGTGTAGGTGTCTCTGGATGCTATAGAGGAGCTATGCAATGACATGGGACTGCACAGACTGGAGGCCATGGATGAGTACGCTGTATTTGTGGTCACACACCGAGGTGAGCCTCACACACACACACACACACACACACACACACACACACACACACACACACACACACACACACACACACACACACACACACACACAACACAAAGGGTAAAAGCTGAAAGCGGGTCGAGTAACGTGTCTTTCTGCCTGCAGGTCAGAATGTCCGTCCCCTCAATAAGAGGGAGTACATCCTGGACATTACTACGGAGGCGGAGCCAGTGGACAGTAACTACAGCCTGTGGTTCAGGAGGGTCATCTGGACACAGCCGCTTAAATTTGACAACGAGCTCTGTGTCACCATGCATTATAACCAGGTATAATAACCAGCTCTGTGTCACCATGCATTATAACCAGGTATAATAACCAGCTCTGTGTCACCATGCATTATAACCAGGTATAATAACCAGCTCTGTGTCACCATGCATTATAACCAGGTATAATAACCAGCTCTGAGTCACCATGCATTATAACCAGGTATAATAACCAGCTCTGCCTTATGATGCATTATAACCAGGTATAATAACCAGCTCTGCCTTATGATGCATTATAACCAGGTATAATAACACTATGATGCATTATAACCAGGTATCACACTATGGTGCATTATAACCAGGTATAATAACCAGCTCTGTGTCACCATGCATTATAACCAGGTATAATAACCAGCTCTGTGTCACCATGCATTACAACCAGGTATAATAACCAGCTCTGTGTCACCATGCATTACAACCAGGTATAATAACCAGCTCTGCCTTATGATGCATTACAACCAGGTATAACAACACTATGATGCATTATAACCAGGTATAATAACACTATGATGCATTATAACCAGGTATCACACTATGGTGCATTATAACCAGGTATAATAACCAGCTCTGTGTCACCATGCATTATAACCAGGTATAATAACCAGCTCTGTGTCACCATGCATTACAACCAGGTATAATAACCAGCTCTGTGTCACCATGCATTATAACCAGGTATAATAACCAGCTCTGTGTCACCATGCATTACAACCAGGTATAATAACCAGCTCTGTGTCACCATGCATTACAACCAGGTATAATAACCAGCTCTGTGTCACCATGCATTATAACCAGGTATATTAACCAGCTCTGTGTCACCATGCATTATAACCAGGTATAATAACCAGCTCTGTGTCACCATGCATTATAACCAGGTATAATAACCAGCTCTGTGTCACCATGCATTATAACCAGGTATAATAACCAGCTCTGCCTTATGATGCATTATAACCAGGTATAACAACACTATGATGCATTATAACCAGGTATAGCAACACTACGATGCATTATAACCAGGTATAGCAACACTACAATGCATTATAACCAGGTATCACACTATGATGTATTACAGGCAGGTATAACAGGACTATGATGCATTATAACCAGGTATAGCAACACTACGATGCATTATAACCAGGTATCACACTATGATGTATTACAGGCAGGTATAACGACACTATGATGCATTATAACCAGGTATAACACTATGATGTATTACAGGCAGGTATAACAACACTATGATGTATTACAACCAGGTATAACAACACTACAATGCATTATAACCAGGTATCACACTATGATGTATTACAGGCAGGTATAACGACACTATGATGCATTATAACCAGGTATCACACTATGATGTATTACAGGCAGGTATAACAGTACTATGATGCATTATAACCAGGTATAGCAACACTATGATGCATTATAACCAGGTATAACACTATGATGTATTACAGGCAGGTATAACAACACTATGATGTATTACAACCAGGTATAACAACACTACAATGCATTATAACCAGGTATCACACTATGATGTATTACAGGCAGGTATAACAGCACTGATGCATTATAACCAGGTATAACAACACTATGATGCATTATAACCAGGTATCACACTATGATGTATTACAGGCAGGTATAACGACACTATGATGCATTATAACCAGGTATCACACTATGATGTATTACAGGCAGGTATAACAGTACTATGATGCATTATAACCAGGTATAGCAACACTACGATGCATTATAACCAGGTATAACAACACTATGATGTATTACAGGCAGGTATAACGACACTATGATGCATTATAACCAGGTATAGCAACACTACGATGCATTATAACCAGGTATAACAACACTATGATGTATTACAGGCAGGTATAACAGCACTATGATACATTATAACCAGGTATAATAACACTATGATGCATTATAACCAGGAATCACACTATGATGCATTACAACCTGGTATAACAGCACTATGATGCATTATAACCAGGTATAACAACACTATGATGCATTATAACCAGGTATAACACTATGATGCATTATACCCAGGTGTAACAACACTACAGGAAGTCCAGGATGTTCTAGGTGTTACCAGACTATCTAAAGGCCTGTGTTCTATGTTCTAGGTGTTACCAGACTATCTAAAGGCCTGTGTTCTATGTTCTAGGTGTTACCAGACTATCTGAAGGCCTGTGTTCTATGTTCTAGGTGTTACCAGACTATCTAAAGGCCTGTGTTCTATGTTCTAGGTGTTACCAGACTATCTGAAGGCCTGTGTTCTATGTTCTAGGTGTTACCAGACTATCTGAAGGCCTGTGTTCTATGTTCTAGGTGTTACCAGACTATCTAAAGGCCTGTGTTCTATGTTCTAGGTGTTACCAGACTATCTGAAGGCCTGTGTTCTATGTTCTAGGTGTTACCAGACTATCTAAAGGCCTGTGTTCTATGTTCTAGGTGTTACCAGACTATCTGAAGGCCTGTGTTCTATGTTCTAGGTGTTACCAGACTATCTGAAGGCCTGTGTTCTATGTTCTAGGTGTTACCAGACTATCTGAAGGCCTGTGTTCTATGTTCTAGGTGTTACCAGACTATCTAAAGGCCTGTGTTCTATGTTCTAGGTGTTACCAGACTATCTGAAGGCCTGTGTTCCATGTTCTAGGTGTTACCAGACTATCTAAAGGCCTGTGTTCCATGTTCTAGGTGTTACCAGATTATCTAAAGGCCTGTGTTCTATGTTCTAGGTGTTACCAGACTATCTGAAGGCCTGTGTTCTAGGTGTTACCAGACTATCTAAAGGCCTGTGTTCTATGTTCTAGGTGTTACCAGACTATCTAAAGGCCTTGCTGAGTGTGGTTCCTCAGAGTAAAGCCAGTGAGCAGCAGCTGCAGCAGTTGGCCAAGCTGGCAGCATTACAACACCGTGCTAAAGATACCGTCTTCCTGCCCACCATGTAAGAATACACACGCACGCACACATACACCCACACTCACACCCACCCACCCACCCACCCACACACACATACACCCACACTCACACCCACCCACCCACACTCACACCCACCCACCCACACTCACACACACGCACCCACACTCACAGACACGCACATACACCCACCCACCCACACTCACACACACGCACCCACACTCACAGACACGCACATACACCCACCCACCCACACTCACACACACGCACCCACACTCACAGACACGCACATACACCCACCCACCCACACTCACACCCACCCACCCACACTCACACACACGCACCCACACTCACAGACACGCACATACACCCACCCACACTCACACACACGCACCCACACTCACAGACACGCACATACACCCACCCACCCACACTCACACCCACCCACCCACACTCACAGACACGCACATACACCCAGCCACCCACACTCACACCCACCCACCCACACTCACAGACACGCACATACACCCACCCACCCACACTCACACACACGCACCCACACTCACAGACACGCACATACACCCACCCACCCACCCACACTCACACCCACCCACCCACACTCACAGACACGCACATACACCCACCCACCCACACTCACACACACGCACTCACACTCACAGACACGCACATACACCCACCCACCCACACTCACACACACGCACATATACCCACCCACCCACACTCACACACACGCACATACACCCACCCACCCACACTCACATATACCCACCCACCCACACACGCACATTTTTGCGTGTGTAACAATAACTAGATAATACAGATAACTAACATGTGTAAATATAACTAGATAATACAGATAACTAGATCATACAGATAACTAGATAATACAGATAACTAACATGTGTAAATATAACTAGATAATACAGATAACTATATAATACAGATAACTAGATAATACAGATAACTAACATGTGTAAATATAACTAGATAATACAGATAACTAGATAATACAGATAACTAGCATGTGTAAATATAACTAGATAATACAGATATCTAACATGTGTAAATATAACTAGATAATACAGATAACTAACATGTGTAAATATAACTAGATAATACAGATAACTATATAATACAGATAACTAGATAATACAGATATCTAACATGTGTAAATAATAATAATAATAATAATAATAATATATGCCATTTAGCAGACGCTTTTACAGATAACTAACATGTGTAAATATAACTATATAATACAGATAACTAGATAATACAGATAACTAACATGTGTAAATATAACTATATAATACAGATAACTAGATAATACAGATATCTGACATGTAGATAATACAGATAACTAACATGTGTAAATATAACTAGATAATACAGATATCTGACATGTGTAAATATAACTATATAATACAGATAACTAGATAATACAGATATCTAACATGTGTAAATATAACTAGATACTACAGATAACTAACATGTGTAAATATAACTAGATAATACAGATAACTAGATAATACAGATAACTAGATAATACAGATAACTAACATGTGTAAATATAACTAGATACTACAGATAACCAACATGTGTAAATATAACTAGATAATACAGATATCCAACATGTGTAAATATAACTAGATAATACAGATATCTGACATCTAAATATAACTAGATAATACAGATAACTAACATGCGTAAATATAACTATATAATACAGATAACTATATAATACAGATATCTAACATGTGTAAATATAACTAGATAACACATATCTGACATGTAAATATAACTAGATAATACAGATAACTAACATGTGTAAATATAACTAGATAATACAGATATCTGACATGTGTAAATATAACTAGATAATACAGATAACTAACATGTGTAAATATAACTAGATAATACAGATAACTAGATCATACAGATAACTAGATAATGCAGATAACTAACATGTGTAAATATAACTAGATAATACAGATAACTAACATGTGTAAATATAACTAGATAATACAGATAACTATATAATACAGATATCTAACATGTGTAAATATAACTAGATAATACAGATAACTAACATGTGTAAATATAACTAGATAATACAGATAACTATATAATACAGATAACTAGATAATACAGATATCTGACATGTAAATATAAGTAGATAATACAGATAACGAACATGTGTAAATATAACTAGATAATACAGATATCTGACATGTGTAAATATAACTATATAATACAGATAACT
>NW_026290956.1:147500-192500 GCF_023373465.1 Oncorhynchus keta | reverse complement strand
TGTGTGTCTCTGTGTGTCTCTCTGTGTCTCTGTGTGTCTCTCTGTGTGTCTCTGTGTGTCTCTGTGTGTCTCTCTGTGTGTCTGTGTGTGTGTCTCTGTGTGTCTCTGTGTGTCTCTGTGTGTCTGTGTGTCTCTGTGTGTCTCTGTGTGTCTCTGTGTGTGTCTGTGTGTCTCTGTGTGTCTCTGTGTGTCTCTGTGTGTCTGTGTGTCTCTGTGTGTCTCTCTGTGTGTCTCTGTGTGTCTCTGTGTGTCTCTCTGTGTGTCTCTGTGTGTCTCTCTGTGTGTCTGTGTCTCTCTGTGTGTCTCTGTGTGTGTCTGTGTGTCTCTGTGTGTCTCTGTGTGTCTCTGTGTGTCTGTGTGTCTCTGTGTGTCTCTGTGTGTCTCTGTGTGTCTCTGTGTGTCTGTGTCTCTCTGTGTGTCTCTGTGTGTCTCTGTGTGTCTCTGTGTCTCTGTGTGTCTCTGTGTGTCTCTGTGTGTCTCTGTGTCTCTGTGTCTCTGTGTGTCTCTGTGTGTCTCTGTGTGTCTCTGTGTGTCTGTGTGTGTCTCTGTGTCTCTCTGTGTGTCTCTGTGTGTCTCTGTGTGTGTCTATGTGTCTCTGTGTGTCTCTCTGTGTCTCTGTGTGTCTCTGTGTGTCTCTGTGTGTCTCTGTGTGTCTCTGTGTGTCTGTGTGTCTCTGTGTCTCTCTGTGTGTCTCTCTGTGTGTCTGTGTGTCTCTCTGTGTGTCTCTGTGTGTCTCTGTGTGTCTGTGTGTCTCTGTGTGTCTCTCTGTGTGTCTGTGTGTCTCTCTGTGTGTCTCTGTGTGTCTCTGTGTCTCTGTGTGTCTCTGTGTGTCTCTGTGTGTCTCTGTGTGTCTCTGTGTGTCTCTGTGTGTCTCTCTGTGTGTCTCTCTGTGTGTCTCTCTGTGTCTCTGTGTGTCTCTCTGTGTGTCTCTGTGTGTCTCTGTGTGTCTCTCTGTGTGTCTGTGTGTCTCTCTGTGTGTCTCTGTGTGTCTCTGTGTGTCTCTGTGTGTCTCTGTGTGTCTGTGTGTCTCTGTGTGTCTCTGTGTGTGTCTGTGTGTCTCTGTGTGTCTCTGTGTGTCTCTGTGTCTCTGTGTGTCTCTGTGTGTCTGTGTGTCTCTGTGTGTCTCTCTGTGTCTCTGTGTGTCTCTCTGTGTGTCTCTGTGTGTCTCTGTGTGTCTCTGTGTGTCTGTGTGTCTGTGTGTCTCTGTGTGTGTCTGTGTGTCTCTGTGTGTCTCTGTGTGTCTCTGTGTGTCTCTGTGTGTCTCTCTGTGTCTCTGTGTGTCTCTCTGTGTGTCTCTGTGTGTCTCTGTGTGTCTCTCTGTGTGTCTGTGTGTGTCTCTGTGTGTCTCTGTGTGTCTCTGTGTGTCTGTGTGTCTCTGTGTGTCTCTGTGTGTGTCTGTGTGTCTCTGTGTGTCTCTGTGTGTCTCTGTGTCTCTGTGTGTCTCTGTGTCTCTCTGTGTGTCTCTGTGTGTCTCTCTGTGTCTCTGTGTGTCTCTGTGTGTCTCTGTGTGTCTCTGTGTGTCTGTGTGTCTCTCTGTGTGTCTCTGTGTGTGTCTGTGTGTCTCTGTGTGTCTCTGTGTGTCTCTGTGTGTCTGTGTGTCTCTGTGTGTCTCTGTGTGTCTCTGTGTGTCTCTGTGTGTCTCTGTGTGTCTCTGTGTCTCTCTGTGTGTCTCTGTGTGTCTCTGTGTGTCTCTGTGTCTCTGTGTCTCTGTGTGTCTCTGTGTGTCTCTGTGTGTCTCTGTGTCTCTGTGTCTCTGTGTGTCTCTGTGTGTCTCTGTGTGTCTCTGTGTGTCTGTGTGTGTCTCTGTGTCTCTCTGTGTGTCTCTGTGTGTCTCTGTGTGTGTCTATGTGTCTCTGTGTGTCTCTGTGTGTCTCTCTGTGTCTCTGTGTGTCTCTGTGTGTCTCTGTGTGTCTCTGTGTGTCTCTGTGTGTCTCTATGTGTCTCTATGTGTCTCTGTGTCTCTGTGTGTCTCTGTGTGTCTCTATGTGTCTCTCTGTGTCTCTGTGTCTCTGTGTCTCTCTGTGTCTCTGTGTGTCTCTGTGTGTCTCTGTGTGTCTCTGTGTGTCCAGGTCTGGTCAGTGCGTTCCCGATGTTTGGTTCCTCCTTCTTCTACATCCAGTCCAGCAGCAACATCTCCATCCTGGCTCCCTGTGTGTTGGCTGTCAACCAGAACGGACTGCACTTCCTACACAAGGACTCACATGTACGACTAGAGCTTCTGTCTCTGTTTTTAAACACTTCTACGTTCACGCTACCATGACTACAGAGGCATAAATATCATGCCCCCTCAAAATGCTAACCTCCCCTGTTATTGTAATGGTAAGAGGTTAGCATTTTATATCATACCCCCAAGACATGCTAACCTCTTACCATTACAATAACAGGGGAGGTTAGCATTCTGTTATTGTAATGGTGAGAGGTTAGCATGTCTCGAGGGTATGATATAAAATGCTAACCTACCCTGTTACTGTAATGGTGAGAGGTTAGCATGTCTTGGAGGTATGATATAAAATGCTAACCTCCCCTGTTATTGTAATGGTGAGAGGTTAGCATGTCTTGGAGGTATGATATAAATTCTAACATCCCCTGTTACCTCTTTCTCCCTCCCTGCTCCCTCCCTCCCTCCCCCTCCCTCCCTCCCTGCTCCCTCCCTCCCTGCTCCCTCCCTCCTTCTCTCCCTCCCTCCCGCCCTCCCTCCCGCCCTCCTGTAAAAAATATTATTCCAGCTTTTATGTTTCTCTCTCAGGACTCTGTCTCCCAGTTTACCGCCCAGCCATACACTAACAGTGTGTGTGTGTGTGTTTCTCTCTCAGGACTCTGTCTCCCAGCTTACCGCCCAGCCATACACTAACAGTGTGTGTGTGTGTTTCTCTCTCAGGACTCTGTCTCCCAGTTTACCACCCAGCCATACACTAACAGTGTGTGTGTGTGTGTTTCTCTCTCAGGACTCTGTCTCCCAGTTTACCGCCCAGCCATACACTAACAGTGTGTGTGTGTGTGTTTCTCTCTCAGGACTCTGTCTCCCAGCTTACCACCCAGCCATACACTAACAGTGTGTGTGTGTGTGTTTCTCTCTCAGGACTCTGTCTCCCAGCTTACCACCCAGCCATACACTAACAGTGTGTGTGTGTGTGTGTGTTTCTCTCTCAGGACTCTGTCTCCCAGTTTACCGCCCAGCCATACACTAACAGTGTGTGTTTCTCTGTAGGAGGCCACGGCGTGTTACCCTCTAAATGAGATCCAGTCCACCAGAACCCAGAGACCAACAGGAGGCTCCAGCTCCTCCTATCCCTACGTAGACATTCTGCTGGGAGACCTGCTGACACAGCGAATCACACAGCTGCAGCTGGAACAGGTCTGTGTTGTCTGTGTTGGAACAATGTGTTGTCTGTGTTGTAACAATGTGTTGTCTGTGTTGTAACAATGTGTTGTCTGTGTTGTAACAATGTGTTGTCTGTGTTGGAACAATGTGTTGTCTGTGTTGTCTGTGTTGTAACAATGTGTTGTCTGTGTTGTAACGATGTGTTGTCTGTGTTGGAACAATGTGTTGTCTGTGTTGTCTGTGTTGTAACAATGTGTTGTCTGTGTTGTCTGTGTTGTAACAATGTGTTGTCTGTGTTGTAACAATGTGTTGTCTGTGTTGTAACAATGTGTTGTCTGTGTTGTAACAATGTGTTGTCTGTGTTGAAACAATGTGTTGTCTGTGTGTCTGTGTTGTAACAATGTGTTGTAACAATGTGTTGTCTGTGTTGTAACAATGTGTTGTCTGTGTTGTAACAATGTGTTGTCTGTGTTGTAACAATGTGTTGTCTGTGTTGTAACGATGTGTTGTCTGTGTTGAAACAATGTGTTGTCTGTGTTGTAACAATGTGTTGTCTGTGTTGAAACAATGTGTTGTCTGTGTTGTAACGATGTGTTGTCTGTGTTGAAACAATGTGTTGTCTGTGTTGTAACAATGTGTTGTCTGTGTTGTAACAATGTGTTGTCTGTGTTGTAACGATGTGTTGTCTGTGTTGTAACAATGTTGTGTCTGTGTTGTAACAATGTGTTGTCTGTGTTGTAACGATGTGTTGTCTGTGTTGTAACAATGTGTTGTCTGTGTTGTAACAATGTGTTGTCTGTGTTGAAACAATGTGTTGTCTGTGTTGTAACGATGTGTTGTCTGTGTTGAAACAATGTGTTGTCTGTGTTGTAACGATGTGTTGTCTGTGTTGAAACAATGTGTTGTCTGTGTTGTAACAATGTGTTGTCTGTGTTGTAACAATGTGTTGTCTGTGTTGTAACAATGTGTTGTCTGTGTTGTAACGATGTGTTGTCTGTGTTGTAACAATGTTGTGTCTGTGTTGTAACAATGTGTTGTCTGTGTTGTAACGATGTGTTGTCTGTGTTGTAACAATGTGTTGTCTGTGTTGTAACAATGTGTTGTCTGTGTTGGAACAATGTGTTGTCTGTTGTAACAATGTGTTGAAACAATGTGTTGTCTGTGTTGTCTGTGTTGTAACAATGTGTTGTCTGTGTTGTAACAATGTGTTGTCTGTGTTGTAACAATGTGTTGTCTGTGTTGTAACAATGTGTTGTCTGTGTTGAAACAATGTGTTGTCTGTGTTGTAACAATGTGTTGTCTGTGTTGAAACAATGTGTTGTCTGTGTTGTAACGATGTGTTGTCTGTGTTGTAACAATGCCGTGTTTGTGTTGAAACAATGTCGTGTCTGTGTCCAGGGTCTGGAGCTGTGTCGGGTCATTGCCATGCACATGGAAAACATGCTGTCTCTCCGGGAGAAGAGACTCACCCTGCCACCGAGTGAGATCACTCTGTTATAACACTGTCTGTCTGTCTGTCTGTCAGTCAGCTACTCAGTCAGTCAGTCAGTCAACCAGCTACTCAGTCAGTCAACCAGCTACTCAGTCAGTCAGTCCGGGAGAAGAGACGTTAGAAGGTGGTAGATGGTGGTAGATGGTGGTAGTTAGTGGTAGATGGTGGTAGTTAGTGGTAGATGGTGGTAGTTAGTGGTAGATGGTGGTAGTTAGTGGTAGAAGGTGGTAGATGGTGATAGATAGGGTAGTTAGTAGTAGATGAGGGTAGTTAGTAGTAGATGGTGGTAGTTAGTGGTAGATGGTGGTAGATGGTGGTAGATGGTGGTAGTTAGTGGTAGAAGGTGGTAGATGGTGGTAGTTAGTGGAAGAGGGTGGTAGTTAGTGGTAGATGGTGGTAGTTAGTGGTAGATGGTGGTAGTTAGTGGTAGATGGTGGTAGTTAGTGGTATATGGTGGTAGTTAGTAGTAGATGGTGGTAGTTAGTGGTAGAAGGTGGTAGATGGTGGTAGATGGTGGTAGATGGTGGTAGTTGGTGATAGATGGGGTAGTTAGTAGTAGATGGTGGTAGTTAGTGGTAGATGGTGGTAGTTAGTGGTAGATGGTGGTAGTTAGTAGTAGATGGTGGTAGTTAGGGGTAGATAGTGGTAGATGGTGTTAGATAGTGGTAGATAGTGGTAGATGGTGGTAGTTAGTGGTAGTTAGTGGTCGATGGTGGTAGTTAGTGGTAGATGGTGGTAGTTGGTGGTAGATTATGGTAGTTAGTGGTAGATGGTGGTAGAAGGTGGTAGATGGTGGTAGTTAGTGGTAGATGATGGTAGTTAGTGGTAGATGGTGGTAGAAGGTGGTAGATGGTGGTAGTTAGTGGTAGATGGTGGTAGTTAGTGGTAGGTGGTGGTAGTTGGTGATAGATAGGGTAGTTAGTGGTAGATGGTGGTAGTTAGTAGTAGATGGTGGTAGATGGTGATAGTTGGTGGTAGATGTTGATAGTTGGTGGTAGATGTTGATAGTTGGTGGTAGAAGGTGGTAGATGGTGGTAGTTAGTGGTAGATGGTGGTAGTTAGTGGTAGGTGGTGGTAGTTGGTGATAGATAGGGTAGTTAGTGGTAGATGGTGGTAGTTAGTAGTAGATGGTGGTAGATGGTGGTAGTTAGTGGTAGATGGTGGTAGTTAGTGGTAGATAGTGGTAGATGGTGGTAGATAGTGGTAGATGGGGTAGTTAGTGGTAGATAGTGGTAGATGGTGTTAGATAGTGGTAGATGGTGTTAGAAGGTGTCACTCTGGATAAGAGCGTCTGCTAAATGACTTAAATGTAAATGTAAATGGTGATAGTTAGTGGTAGATAGTGGTAGATGGTGTTAGATAGTGGTAGATGGTGATAATTAGTGGTAGATAGTGGTAGATGGTGATAGTTAGTGGTAGATGGTAGATGGTGTTAGAAGGTCTTAGATGGTGGTAGTTGATGGTAGATGCTGGTAGTTAGTGGTAGATGGTGGTAGTTAGTGGTAGATGGTGGTAGTTAGTGGTATATGGTGATAGTTAGTGGTAGTTGGTGGTAGTTAGTGGTAGATGGTGATAGTGGTAGTTAGTAGTAGATGGTGATAGTTAGTGGTAGATGCTGGTAGTTAGTGGTAGTTAGTGGTAGATGGTGGTAGTTAGTGGTAGATGGTGGTAGTTAGTGGTAGATGGTGATAGTTAGTGGTAGTTGGTGGTAGTTAGTGGTAGATGCTGGTAGTTAGTGGTAGATGGTGGTAGTTAGTGGTAGATGGTGGTAGTTAGTGGTAGATGGTGATAGTTAGTGGTAGTTGGTGGTAGTTAGTGGTAGATGGTGGTAGATGGTGATAGTTAGTGGTAGTTGGTGGTAGTTAGTGGTAGATGGTGGTAGTTAGTGGTAGATGGTGATAGTTAGTGGTAGTTGGTGGTAGTTAGTGGTAGATGCTGGTAGTTAGTGGTAGATGGTGGTAGTTAGTGGTAGATGGTGGTAGTTAGTGGTAGATGGTGATAGTTAGTGGTAGTTGGTGGTAGTTAGTGGTAGTTAGTGGTAGATGGTGATAGTTAGTGGTAGTTGGTGGTAGTTAGTGGTAGATGGTGGTAGATGGTGATAGTTAGTGGTAGTTGGTGGTAGTTAGTGGTAGATGCTGGTAGTTAGTGGTAGATGGTGGTAGTTAGTGGTAGATGGTGGTAGTTAGTGGTAGATGGTGATAGTTAGTGGTAGTTGGTGGTAGTTAGTGGTAGATGGTGGTAGATGGTGGTAGATGGTGATAGTTAGTGGTAGTTGGTGGTAGTTAGTGGTAGATGCTGGTAGTTAGTGGTAGATGGTGGTAGTTAGTAGTAGATGGTGGTAGTTAGTAGTAGATGGTGGTAGTTAGTGGTAGATGGTGATATTTAGTGGTAGATGCTGGTAGTTAGTGGTAGTTAGTGGTATATGGTGGTAGTTAGTGGTAGATGGTGATAGTTAGTGGTAGTTGGTGGTAGTTAGTGGTAGATGCTGGTAGTTAGTGGTAGATGGTGGTAGTTAGTAGTAGATGGTGGTAGTTAGTGGTAGATGCTGGTAGTTAGTGGTAGTTGGTGGTAGATGGTGGTAGTTAGTGATAGTTGGTGGTAGTTAGTGGTAGATAGTGGTAGATGGTGATAGTTAGTGGTAGTTGGTGATAGTTAGTGGTAGATGGTGATAGTTAATGGTAGATGGTGATAGTTAATGGTAGATGGTGGTACTTAGTGGTAGTTGGTGATAGTTAGTGGTAGATGGTGGTATATGGTGGTAGTTGGTGGTAGATGGTGGTAGTTAGTAGTAGATGGAGGTAGATGGTGATAGTTAGTGGTAGATGGTGATAGTTGATGGTGGTAGTTGGTGGTAGTTGGTGGTAGTTAGTGGTAGTTGGTGGTAGTTAGTGGTAGTTAGTGGTAGATGGTGATAGTTAGTGGTAGTTGGTGGTAGATAGTGGTAGATAGTGGTAGATGCTGGTAGTTAGTAGTAGATGGTGGTAGTTAGTGGTAGATGCTGGTAGTTAGTTGTAGATGGTGATAGTTAGTGGTAGATGGTGATAGTTAATGGTAGATGGTGATAGTTAATGGTAGATGGTTGTACTTAGTGGTAGTTGGTGATAGTTAGTGGTAGTTGGTGGTAGATGGTGGTAGTTAGTAGTAGATGGAGGTAGATGGTGATAGTTAGTGGTAGATGGTGATAGTTAATGGTAGATGGTGGTAGTTAGTGGTAGTTGGTGGTAGATGGTGGTAGTTGGTTGTAGTTAGTGGTAGTTGGTGATAGTTGGTGGTAGATGGTGGTAGATGGTGATAGTTAGTGGTAGTTTGTGGTAGATGGTGATAGTTGGTGGTAGATGGTGATAGTTGGTGGTAGATGGTGATAGTTAGTGGTAGTTTGTGGTAGATGGTGGTAGTTGGTGGTAGATGGTGGTAGTTAGTGGTAGTTGGTGTTAGATGGTGGTGGTGGTAGTTAGTGGTAGATGGTGGTAGTTAGTGGTAGTTGGTGGTAGTTAGTGGTAGATGGTGGTAGTTAGTGGTAGTTGGTGGTAGATGGTGATAGTTGGTGGTAGATGTTGATAGTTGGTGGTAGATGGTGATAGTTGGTGGTAGATGTTGGTAGTTAGTGGTAGATGGTGGTAGATGTTGGTAGTTAGTGGTAGTTGGTGGTAGATGTTGATAGTTGGTGGTAGATGGTGATAGTTAGTGGTAGATGCTGGTAGTTAGTGGTAGATGGTGATAGTTAGTGGTAGATGGTGATAGTTAATGGTAGATGGTGGTACTTAGTGGTAGATGCTGGTAGTTAGTGGTAGATGGTGATAGTTAGTGGTAGATGGTGATAGTTAATGGTAGATGGTGGTAGTTAGTGGTAGTTGGTGGTAGTTAGTGGTAGTTGGTGGTAGATGGTGGTAGTTGGTGGTAGTTCGTGGTAGTTGGTGGTAGATGGTGGTAGATGGTGATAGTTGGTGGTAGATGGTGATAGTTAGTGGTAGTTTGTGGTAGATGGTGATAGTTGGTGGTAGATGGTGATAGTTAGTGGTAGTTGGTGGTAGTTAGTGGTAGATGGTGGTAGTTGGTGGTAGATGGTGGTAGTTAGTGGTAGTTGGTGGTAGATAGTGGTAGATGGTGATAGTTAGTGGTAGATGGTGGTAAATGGTGGTAGTTGGTGGTAGTTCGTGGTAGTTGGTGGTAGTTGGTGGTAGATGGTGGTAGATGGTGATAGTTGGTGGTAGATGGTGATAGTTAGTGGTAGTTTGTGGTAGATGGTGATAGTTGGTGGTAGATGGTGGTAGTTAGTGGTAGTTGGTGGTAGTTAGTGGTAGATGGTGGTAGTTGGTGGTAGATGGTGGTAGTTAGTGGTAGTTGGTTGTAGATAGTGGTAGATGGTGATAGTTAGTGGTAGATGGTAGTAGATGGTAGTAGATGGTAGTAGATGGTGGTAGTTGGTGGTAGATGGTGGTAGTTAGTGGTAGTTTGTGGTAGATGGTGATAGTTAGTGGTAGTTGGTGGTAGTTAGTGGTAGATGGTGATAGTTGGTGGTAGTTGATGATAGTTGGTGGTAGAAGGTGGTAGTTAGTGGTAGATGGTGATAGTTAGTGGTAGATGGTGGTAGATGGTGATAGTTGGTGGTAGATGGTGATAGTTGGTGGTAGATGGTGATAGTTAGTGGTAGATGGTGGTAGATGATGATAGATGGTGGTAGATGGTGATAGTTGGTGGTAGATGTGGTAGTTAGTGGTAGATGGTGATAGTTGGTGGTAGATGTTGGTAGTTAGTGGTAGTTAGTGGTAGATGGTGGTAGTTAGTAGGAGATGGTGATAGTTGGTGGTAGATGGTGATAGTTAGTGGTAGATGGTGGTAGATGGTGATAGTTGGTGGTAGATGGTGGTAGTTTGTGGTAGTTGATGATAGTTGGTGGTAGAAGGTGGTAGTTAGTGGTAGATGGTGATAGTTAGTGGTAGATGGTGATAGTTGTTGGTAGTTAGTGATAGTTGGTGGTAGATGGTGATAGTTAGTGGTAGTTGGTGGTAGATGATGATAGTTAGTGGTACATGGTTGTAGATTGATCGTTCTGTCTCTACACCACACTGTCACAAGGGGGAGGAATAACTCTGATCTATCGGTAGTCTAAACTGTGGCACAGATTGACCATCTTTTCCTAAATCAATGGAGGTGTTTTCAGTCTGATAGTCTCTCTTCTCTGGCAATAAAGTCCTGCATCAGGCAACAACACATTAGCTGGCAGTGGTTCTGGAGTTAAGAGAGAACTTACACTTGACATGTGGACTTTTTCCAAAAGAAGGCACGGTGGGCTGTTGGTTTCTGTCCCTCTGAAAACCAGAAGAACCAGAAGAATAATTCTAAAAAAAAAACTGTCTTTATTTACCACATTGTGGAAGAGTATGAAGGGAGTTTCTGACACACGAAGTCCTCCTTTACTGAGGTGAAGAAGAGACGGGATGAAAGAGAGTCCGGCGAGGATTTGTCTTTAATAAAGAAATGTTTTGACTGTTTTGTCCAAGTTAATCTTCTCATATTGTGTTCTATTATCTGTGACACTGTGGTTGAAATGAAGAATGTAAACTAAATCAATCTAATTAAATCCTATTCATAATGAATAATCAGTGGCTGTGTTGCTTTTCATTTTCTTATTTATTTTATCTTGTACGAATTTATTTTATATTTATTAGAGGATACAAAACATACACATACAAACGGCAACTACATCACCCTGCCCAGACCCACCTGCTCACACATCACCCTGCCCAGACCCACCTGCTCACACATCACCCTGCCCAGACCCACCTGCTCACACATCACCCTGCCCAGACCCACCTGCTCACACATCACCCTGCCCAGACCCACCTGCTCACACATCACCCTGCCCAGACCCACCTGCTCACACATCACCCTGCCCAGACCCACCTGCTCACACATCACCCTGCCCAGACCCACCTGCTCACACATCACCCCTACCCAGACCCACCTGCTCACACATCACCCTACCCAGACCCACCTGCTCACACATCACCCTACCCAGACCCACCTGCTCACACATCACCCTGCCCAGACCCACCTGCTCACACATCACCCTGCCCAGACCCACCTGCTCACACATCACCCCGCCCAGACCCACCTGCTCACACCCCCATCTACAACGCCCACATCACCCCTACCCAGACCCACCTGCTCACACCCCCATCTCCAAAGGAGGCCGTAGTCTGGTTTCTAACCCAGAAGGTAATGGGTATCTGTAGGAGGAGGCCGTAGTCTGGTTTCTAACCCAGAAGGTAATGTGTATCTGTAGGAGGAGGCCGTTGTCTGGTTTCTAACCCAGAAGGTAATGGGTATCTGTAGGAGGAGGCCGTTGTCTGGTTTCTAACCCAGAAGGTAATGGGTATCTGTAGGAGGAGGCCGTTGTCTGGTTTCTAACCCAGAAGGTAATGGGTGTCTGTAGGAGGAAGGTATATAGTGGAGGGTCTACACCAGAAGGTAATGGGTATCTGTAGGAGGAGTCCGTAGTCTGGTTTCTAACCCAGAAGGTAATGGTTATAGGAGGAAGGTATATAGTGGAGGGTCTAACCCAGAAGGTAATGGGTATCTGTAGGAGGAGGCCGTAGTCTGGTTTCTAACCCAGAAGGTAATGGGTATCTGTAGGAGGAAGGTATATAGTGGAGGGTCTACACCAGAAGGTAATGGGTATCTGTAGGAGGAAGGTATATAGTGGAGGGTCTACACCAGAAGGTAATGGTTATAGGAGGAAGGTATTTAGTGGAGAGTCTACACCAGAAGGTAATGGGTATCTGTAGGAGGAAGGTATATAGTGGAGGGTCTACACCAGAAGGTAATGGGTATCTGTAGGAGGAAGGTATATAGTGGAGGGTCTACACCAGAAGGTAATGGTTATAGGAGGAAGGTATATAGTGGAGGGTCTACACCAGAAGGTAATGGGTATCTGTAGGAGTCCGTAGTCTGGTTTGTAACCCAGAAGGTAATGGGTATCTGTAGGAGGAGGCCGTAGTCTGGTTTCTAACCCAGAAGGTAATGGGTATCTGTAGGAGGAAGGTATATAGTGGAGGGTCTACACCAGAAGGTAATGGTTATAGGAGGAAGGTATATAGTGGAGGGTCTACACCAGAAGGTAATGGGTATCTGTAGGAGGAAGGTATATAGTGGAGGGTCTACACCAGAAGGTAATGGTTATAGGAGGAAGGTATATAATGGAGGGTATACACCAGAAGGTAATGGGTATCTGTAGGAGGAGGCCGTTGTCTGGTTTCTAACCCAGAAGGTAATGGGTGTCTGTAGGAGGAAGGTATATAGTGGAGGGTCTAACCCAGAAGGTAATGGGTATCTGTAGGAGGAGTCCGTAGTCTGGTTTCTAACACAGAAGGTAATGGTTATAGGAGGAAGGTATATAGTGGAGGGTCTACACCAGAAGGTAATGGGTATCTGTAGGAGGAGTCCGTTGTCTGGTTTCTAACCCAGAAGGTAATGGTTATAGGAGGAAGGTATATAGTGGAGGGTCTAACCCAGAAGGTAATGGGTATCTGTAGGAGGAGGCCGTAGTCTGGTTTCTAACCCAGAAGGTAATGGGTATCTGTAGGAGGAAGGTATATAGTGGAGGGTCTACTCCAGAAGGTAATGGTTATAGGAGGAAGGTATATAGTGGAGGGTCTAACCCAGAAGGTAATGGGTATCTTTAGGAGGAGGCCGTTGTCTGGTTTCTAACCCAGAAGGTAATGGGTATCTGTAGCAGGAGGCCGTAGTCTGGTTTCTAACCCAGAAGGTAATGGGTATCTGTAGGAGGAAGGTATATAGTGGAGGGTCTACACCAGAAGGTAATGGGTATCTGTAGGAGGAAGGTATATAGTGGAGGGTCTACACCAGAAGGTAATGGTTATAGGAGGAAGGTATATAGTGGAGGGTCTACACCAGAAGGTAATGGGTATCTGTAGGCGTCCGTAGTCTGGTTTGTAACCCAGAAGGTAATGGGTATCTGTAGGAGGAAGGTATATAGTGGAGGGTCTACACCAGAAGGTAATGGTTATAGGAGGAAGGTATTTAGTGGAGGGTCTACACCAGAAGGTAATGGGTATCTGTAGGAGGAAGGTATATAGTGGAGGGTATACACCAGAAGTTAATGGGTATCTGTAGGAGGAAGGTATATAGTGGAGGGTATACACCAGAAGGTAATGGTTATCTGTAGGAGGAGGCCGTTGCCTGGTTTCTAACCCAGAAGGTAATGGTTATCTGTAGGAGGAGGCCGTAGTCTGGTTTCTAACCCAGAAGGTAATGGGTATCTGTAGGAGGAAGGTATATAGTGGAGGGTCTACACCAGAAGGTAATGGTTATAGGAGGAAGGTATATAGTGGAGGGTCTACACCAGAAGGTAATGGTTATAGGAGGAAGGTATATAGTGGAGGGTCTACACCAGAAGGTAATGGGTATCTGTAGGAGGAAGGTATATAGTGGAGGGTCTACACCAGAAGGTAATGGTTATAGGAGGAAGGTATATAGTGGAGGGTCTACACCAGAAGGTAATGGGTATCTGTAGGAGGAAGGTATATAGTGGAGGGTCTAACCCAGAAGGTAATGGTTATAGGAGGAAGGTATATAGTGGAGGGTCTACACCAGAAGGTAATGGTTATAGGAGGAAGGTATATAGTGGAGGGTCTACACCAGAAAGTAATGGTTATAGGAGGAAGGTATATAGTGGAGGGTCTACACCAGAAGGTAATGGTTATAGGAGGAAGGTATATAGTGGAGGGTCTACACCAGAAGGTAATGGTTATAGGAGGAAGGTATATAGTGGAGGGTATACACCAGAAGGTAATGGGTATCTGTAGGAGGAGGCCGTTGTCTGGTTTCTAACCCAGAAGGTAATGGGTATCTGTAGGAGGAAGGTATATAGTGGAGGGTCTACTCCAGAAGGTAATGGTTATAGGAGGAAGGTATATAGTGGAGGGTATACACCAGAAGGTAATGGTTATAGGAGGAAGGTATATAGTGGAGGGTCTACACCAGAAGGTAATGGTTATAGGAGGATGGTATATAGTGGAGGGTATACACCAGAAGGTAATGGGTATCTGTAGGAGGAGGCCGTTGTCTGGTTTCTAACCCAGAAGGTAATGGGTATCAGGTCAGGTCAGGTTAGGTTAGGCCAGGCCAGGTCAGGTCAGGTTAGGTTTGGTCAGGTTAGGTCAGGTCAGGCCAGGTCAGGTTAGGTCAGGCCAGGTCAGGTTAGGTTAGGTCAGGCCAGGTTAGGTCAGGCCGGGTTAGGTCAGGCCAAGTTAGGTCAGGCCAGGTTAGGTCAGGCCGGGGTTAGGTTAGGCCAGGTCAGATTAGGCCAGGCCAGGCCAGGTCTCATCCTGTCTGTTTGATTCCTAGTACCTTTGGGAGGAACCTCACCTTAAAGATCTCATCCAGGCCTGTCTGTTTGACTCCAAGTACCTTGGGGAGGGCCCTGACCTTAAAGATCTCATCCGGGCCTGTCTGTTTGACTCCAAGTACCTTGGGGAGGAACCTGACCTTAAAGATCTCATCCTGTCTGTTTGACTCCAAGTACCTTGGGGAGGGCCCTGACCTTAAAGATCTCATCCTGTCTGTTTGACTCCAAGTACCTTGGGGAGGGCCCTGACCTTAAAGATCTCATCCTGTCTGTTTGACTCCAAGTACCTTGGGGAGGGCCCTGACCTTAAAGATCTCCTCCTGTCTGTTTGACTCCAAGTACCTTGGGGAGGGCCCTGACCTTAAAGATCTCATCCTGTCTGTTCGACTCAAAGTACCTTGGGGAGGGCCCTGACCTTAAAGATCTCCTCCTGTCTGTTTGACTCCTAGTACCTTGGGGAGGACCCTGACCTTAAAGATCTCCTCCAGGTCTGTCTGTTTGACTCCAAGTACCTTGGGGAGGACACTGACCTTAAAGATCTCATCCTGTCTGTTTGACTCCAAGTACCTTGGGGAGGACACTGACCTTAAAGATCTCATCCTGTCTGTTTGACTCCTAGTACCTTGGGGAGGAACCTGACCTTAAAGATCTCTGGCCTGTCTGTTTGACTCCAAGTACCTTGCTTGCTGTGGTAATAAGGAGGAGATTCCAGCCCAAATGGGGTTTATATACAACCACTGGTGGAGCCACTTCTCTGTCTGATGCAGCTGTTTGACCCAATGGGGGAATTATCTTGGTTTGAGCAGCTGTTTGACCCAATGGGGGAATTATCTTGGTTTGAGCAGCTGTTTGACCCAATGGGGGAATTATCTTGGTTTGAGCAGCTGTTTGACCCAATGGGGGAATTATCTTGGTTTGAGCTGCTGTTTGACCCAATGGGGGAATTATCTTGGTTTGAGCAGCTGTTTGACCCAATGGAGGAATTATCTTGGTTTGAGCAGCTGTTTGACCCAATGGGGGAATTATCTTGGTTTGAGCAGCTGTTTGACCCAATGGGGGAATTATCTTGGTTTGAGCAGCTGTTTGACCCAATGGGGGAATTATCTTGGTTTGAGCAGCTGTTTGACCCAATGGGGGAATTATCTTGGTTTGAGCTGCTGTTTGACCCAATGGGGGAATTATCTTGGTTTGAGCATCTGTTTGACCCAATGGGGGAATTATCTTGGTTTGAGCAGCTGTTTGACCCAATGGGGGAAATATCTTGGTTTGAGCAGCTGTTTGACCCATTGGGTGAATTATTTTGGTTTGAGCAGCTGTTTGACCCAATGGGGGAATTATCTTGGTTTGAGCAGCTGTTTGACCTAATGGGGTAATTATCTTGGTTTGAGCAGCTGTTTGACCCAATGGGGGAATTATCTTGGTTTGAGCAGCTGTTTGACCTAATGGGGGAATTATCTTGGTTTGAGCAGCTGTTTGACCCAATGGGGGAATTATCTTGGTTTGAGCAGCTGTTTGACCCAGTGGGGGAATTATCTTGGTTTGAGCAGCTGTTTGACCCAATGGGGGAATTATCTTGGTTTGAGCAGCTGTTTGACCCAATGAAGGAATTATCTTGGTTTGAGCTGCTGTTTGACCCAATGGGGGAATTATCTTGGTTTGAGCAGCTGTTTGACCCAATGGGGGAATTATCTTGGTTTGAGCAGTTGTTTGACCCAATGGGGGAATTATCTTGGTTTGAGCAACTGTTTTACCCAATGGGGGAATTATCTTGGTTTGAGCAGCTGTTTGACCCAATGGGGGAATTATCTTGGTTTGAGCAACTGTTTTACCCAATGGGGGAATTATCTTGGTTTGAGCTGCTGTTTGACCCAATGGGGGAATTATCTTGGTTTGAGCAGCTGTTTGACCTAATGGGGGAATTATCTTGGTTTGAGCAGCTGTTTGACCCAATGGGGGAATTATCTTGGTTTGAGCAGCTGTTTGACCCATTGGGGGAATTATTTTGGTTTGAGCAGCTGTTTGACCCAATGGGGGAATTATCTTGGTTTGGGTAGCTGTTTGACCTAATGGGGGAATTATCTTGGTTTGAGCAGCTGTTTGACCTAATGGGGGAATTATCTTGGTTTGAGCAGCTGTTTGACCCAATGGGGGAATTATCTTGGTTTGAGCAGCTGTTTGACCCAATGGGGGAATTATCTTGGTTTGAGCAGCTGTTTGACCCAATGGGGGAATTATCTTGGTTTGAGCAGCTGTTTGACCCAGTGGGGGAATTATCTTGGTTTGAGCAGCTGTTTGACCCAATGGGGGAATTATCTTGGTTTGAGCAGCTGTTTGACCCAATGGGGGAATTATCTTGGTTTGAGCAGCTGTTTGACCCAATGGGGGAATTATCTTGGTTTGAGCAACTGTTTGACCCAATGGGGGAAGTATCTTGGTTTGAGCTTTAATAAGCCTGTGTTAAATGTTATAAAGTTAATTTAGAACCTAACACCTCAAACTGCACCATGGTGTTTCTCTCCGTAGCCACACCCCTTTCAACATTTTGGATAAGAAAGCATTTTAAAGGCTGACGTTGGTTGATTTTCAATACTTCTGAGAGACTAAATTCAAACTCCGCCCTGTTAACTTGTGGACTTTTTAACATTCCCAGAAGGCACGTCTTGTAACAACCTACTGTAATGAAAAACCTATGGGGTTTTAACCTTCTGAGTTAATGATTATAATGAAGATAGAAGCCTTCTCTTAATGAGTTCAGATCTGTTCGCCAACCATCATCATCATCATTATTATTATTATTATTAACCCTGCATTATAATTATATAAAAGCCCCTTAGATATTAACTTATATTCCTCCAATCCTCTACATTTAATTAGATCTACAGGGACATTTTATTGATCTGCCAGTATTTTTATTCAGGATCCTCCTCTTATTGAGTTCCAGAGAGCCGTGTCATGCCAATTACTATTGGATTATTCACCACGGCAACCACTTGTTAGTATAAAAGTGTGGTTTTTTAAAGAAAATGATTGAATTCAGAAAAATGTATTTTTAATAAGACTTCTGAACATTTAGTCAAATGGCAGAGTTATTAACGTGACTATATACAGGGTATTACGGTACAGAGTCAATGTGGAGGCTATATACAGGGTATTACGGTACATTACATTACATTTAAGTCATTTAGCAGACGCTCTTATCCAGAGCGACTTACAAATTGGTGCATTCACCTTATGACATCCAGTGGAACAGCCACTTTACAATAGTGCATCTAAATCTTTTAGGGGGGGTGAGAAGGATTACTTATCCTATCCTAGGTATTCCTTAAAGAGGTGGGGTTTCAGGTGTCTCCGGAAGGTGGTGATTGACTCCGCTGTCCTGGCGTCGTGAGGGAGTTTGTTCCACCATTGGGGGGCCAGAGCAGCGAACAGTTTTGACTGGGCTGAGCGGGAACTGTACTTCCTCAGTGGTAGGGAGGCGAGCAGGCCAGAGGTGGATGAACGCAGTGCCCTTGTTTGGGTGTAGGGCCTGATCAGAGCCTGGAGGTACTGAGGTGCCGTACAGAGTCAATGTGGAGGCTATATACAGGGTATTACAGTACAGAGTCAATGTGGAGGCTATATACAGGGTATTACGGTACCAGAGTCAATGTGGAGGCTATATACAGGGTATTACGGTACAGAGTCAATGTGAGGCTATATACAGGGTATTACGGTACAGAGTCAATGTGGAGGCTATATACAGGGTATTACGGTACCAGAGTCAATGTGGAGGCTATATACAGGGGTACGGTACAGAGTCAATGTGGAGGCTATATACAGGGGTATTCAGTACAGAGTCAATGTGAGGCTATATACAGGGGTACCAGTACAGAGTCAATGTGGAGGCTATATACAGGGGTACCGGTACAGAGTCAATGTGGAGGCTATAGACAGGGGGTACCGGTACAGAGTCAATGTGGAGGCTATATACAGGGGGTACCAGTACAGAGTCAATGTGGAGGCTATATACAGGGGGTACCGGTACAGAGTCAATGTGGAGGCTATATACAGGGGGTACCAGTACAGAGTCAATATGGAGGCTATATACAGGGTATTACGGTACAGAGTCAATGTGGAGGCTATATACAGGGGGTTACGGTACAGAGTTCAATGTGGAGGCTATATACAGGGATACCAGTACAGAGTCAATATGGAGGCTATATTCAGTATTTCACTGTAAGGTCTACTACACCTGTTGTATTCAGCATTTCACTGTGGAGGTCTAATACACCTGTTGTAATCAGCATTTCACTGTGAGGTCTACTACACCTGTTGTATTCAGCATTTCACTGTAAGGTCTACTACACCTGTTGTATTCAGCATTTCACTGTGAGGTCTAATACACCTGTTGTATTCAGCATTTCACTGTGGAGGTCTACTACACCTGTTGTATTCAGCATTTCACTGTGAGGTCTACTACACCTGTTGTATTCAGCATTTCACTGTGAAGGTCTACTACACCTGGGGTATTCAGCATTTCACTGTGAGGTCTACTACACCTGTTGTATTCAGCATTTCACTGTGAGGTCTACTACACCTGGGGTATTCAGCATTTCACTGTGAGGTCTACTACACCTGTTGTATTCAGCATTTCACTGTGAGGTCTACTACACCTGTTCTATTCAGATTTCACTGTGAGGTCTACTACACCTGTTGTATTCAGCATTTCACTGTGAGGTCTACTACACCTGTTGTATTCATCATTTCACTGTGAGGTCTACTACACCTGGGTTGTATTCAGCATTTCACTGTGAGGTCTACTACACCTGTTGTATTCAGCATTTCACTGCGAGGTATACACACCTGTTGTATTCAGCATTTCACCGTGAGGTCTACTACACCTGTTGTATTCAGCATTTCACTGTGAGGTCTACTACACCTGTTGTATTCAGCATTTCACTGTGAGGTCTACTACACCTGTTGTATTCAGCATTTCACTGTGAGGTCTACTACACCTGTTGTATTCAGCATTTCACTGTGAGGTCTACTACACCTGTTGTATTCAGCATTTCACTGTGAGGTCTACTACACCTGTTGTATTCAGCATTTCACTGTAAGGTCTACTACACCTGTTGTATTCAGCATATCACTGTAAGGTCTACTACACCTGTTGTATTCAGCATTTCACTGTGAGGTCTACTACACCTGTTGTATTCAGCATTTCACTGTGAGGTCTACTACACCTGTTGTATTCAGCATTTCACTGTGGAGGTCTACTACACCTGTTGTATTCAGCATTTCACTGTGAGGTCTACTACACCTGTTGTATTCAGCATTTCACTGTGAGGTCTACTACACCTGTTGTATTCAGCATTTCACTGTGAGGCCTACTACACCTGTTGTATTCAGCATTTCACCGTGAGGTCTACTACACCTGTTGTATTCAGCATTTCACTGTAAGGTCTACTACACCTGTTGTATTCAGCATTTCACTGTGGAGGTCTACTACACCTGGGGTTGTATTCAGATTTCACTGTGGAGGTCTACTACACCTGTTGTATTCAGCATGTCACTGTGAGGTCTACTACACCTGTTGTATTCAGTATTTCACTGTGAGGTCTACTACACCTGTTGTATTCAGCATTTCACTGTAAGGTCTACTACACCTGTTGTATTCAGCATTTCACTGTGAGGTCTACTACACCTGTTGTATTCAGCATTTCACTGTAAGGTCTACTACACCTGTTGTATTCAGCATTTCACTGTGAGGTCTACTACACCTGTTGTATTCAGTATTTCACTGTGAGGTCTACTACACCTGTTGTATTCAGCATTTCACTGTGAGGTCTACTACACCTGTTGTATTCAGCATTTCACTGTGAGGTCTACTACACCTGTTGTATTCAGCATTTCACTGTGAGGTCTACTACACCTGTTGTATTCAGCATTTCACTGCGAGGCCAACTACACCTGTTGTATTCAGCATTTCACTGTGAGGTCTACTACACCTGTTGTATTCAGCATTTCACTGTAAGGTCTACTACACCTGTTGTATTCAGCATTTCACTGTAAGGTCTACTACACCTGTTGTATTCAGTATTTCACTGTAAGGTCTACTACACCTGTTGTATTCAGCATGTCACTGTGAGGTCTACTACACCTGTTGTATTCAGCATTTCACTGTGAGGTCTACTACACCTGTTGTATTCAGCATTTCACTGTGAGGTCTACTACACCTGTTGTATTCAGCATTTCACTGTAAGGTCTACTACACCTGTTGTATTCAGTATTTCACTGTAAGGTCTACTACACCTGTTGTATTCAGCATTTCACTGTAAGGTCTACTACACCTGTTGTATTCAGCATTTCACTGTGAGGTCTACTACACCTGTTGTATTCAGCATTTCACTGTGAGGTCTACTACACCTGTTGTATTCAGCATTTCACTGTGAGGTCTACTACACCTGTTGTATTCAGCATTTCACTGTGAGGTCTACTACACCTGTTGTATTCAGCATTTCACTGTGAGGTCTACTACACCTGTTGTATTCAGCATTTCACTGTGAGGTCTACTACACCTGTTGTATTCAGCATTTCACTGTGAGGTCTACTACACCTGTTGTATTCAGCATTTCACTGTGAGGTCTACTACACCTGTTGTATTCAGCATTTCACTGTGAGGTCTACTACACCTGTTGTATTCAGCATTTCACTGTGAGGTCTACTACACCTGTTGTATTCAGCATTTCACTGTGAGGTCTACTACACCTGTTGTATTCAGCATTTCACTGTGAGGTCTACTACACCTGTTGTATTCAGCATTTCACTGTAATGTCTACTACACCTGTTGTATTCAGCATTTCACTGTGAGGTCTACTACACCTGTTGTATTCAGCATTTCACTGTAAGGTCTACTACACCTGTTGTATTCAGCATTTCACTGTAAGGTCTACTACACCTGTTGTATTCAGCATTTCACTGTAAGGTCTACTACACCTGTTGTATTCAGCATTTCACTGTGAGGTCTACTACACCTGTTGTATTCAGCATTTCACTGTAAGGTCTACTACACCTGTTGTATTCGGTGCATGTGACTAATACAATTTGATTTGAGCAGTTTGTGGTCACCGTTATAGTCCAATTAATGTATTGCTTAGTGTTGTATAGTGGCTTTGCAGGCATGTATAAAAAAAATGGTTTGCCCCACCAAGATGTCCATGCTAAAATCGCCACTGGGGTTTATGAATTTGTGAGGTGGTAACTATGGTAACTACTGAAGACCAGGCACACCTCAGATTTAACGTTTTTTTTTTCTCTCAGAGTTGCCGGGACGTGTCCTACTTATGTCAGTACACAAAATAAAAATAAATCATTACGAAACTTTTTATTCGATCAAATAAAACACACGTAACAAATAAGACATTAATCAAATGAAACAGTCATTGACCTCCATACAACAACAACAACAGAAAAAACGCCACCTGCTGGGAGAAGAAAGATTTAAGGGACCGGTTTTAATCCCTCTCGCTTCGCCTCTTCTTCTTCTCTGTTGTGGTTCGGCAGCGTCAGTATTCTGCCAGCAGCACGAACGGTGACGTCACTCTGTATGGTAATGAGGTAAACCTTCAAAATAAAAGACCGTCTTACAACATTGGTATTACAAGGGAAAGGGAATTACTGAGCAGTGGTGGTGGAAAGTATCCCATAGACATACTTGAGTAGAAGTAAAGATACCTTCAGAGAAAATGACTCAAGTAAAAGTCATCCAGTAAATTACTACTAAGGTAAAAGTGTTTGGTTTTAAAAATACACTTAAGTGTCAGGCTCCCAAGTGGCGCAGTGGTCTATATTTATTCATTTATTTATTTATCTTTATTTAACTAGGCAAGTCAGTTAAGAACAAATTCTTATTTTCAATGACGGAATGGGAACAGTGGGTTAACTGCCTGTTCAAGGGCAGAACGACAGATTTTGTAACTTCTCAGCTCGGGGGTTTGAACTTGCAACCTTTCGGTTACTTGTACAATGCTCTAACCACTAGGCTACCCTGCCGCCCCACTATAGACCCCGGTTCAATCCCAGGCTGTGTTTGGGAGTCCCGTAGGGCAGGAACACAATTGGCACAGCGTCATCTGGGTTTGGCAGTCATTTTAGATGAGAATTAGATCTCCCAATTGGCACAGCGTCGTCTGGGTTTTAGGTCTATATATCACTGTGTCTCTGCCTTTAGGTCTATATATCACTGTGTCTCAGCCTTTAGGTCTATATATCACTGTGTCTCTGTCTTTAGGTCTATATATCACTGTGTCTCTGCCTTTAGGTCTATATATCACTGTGTCAAGGCCTTTAGGTCTATATATCACTGTGTCAAGGCCTTTAGGTCTATATATCACTGTGTCTCAGCCTTTAGGTCTATATATCACTGTGTCAAGGCCTTTAGGTCTATATATCACTGTGTCTCTGCCTTTAGGTCTATATATCACTGTGTCAAGGCCTTTAGGTCTATATATCACTGTGTCAAGGCCTTTAGGTCTATATATCACTGTGTCAAGGCCTTTAGGTCTATATATCACTGTGTCAAGGCCTTTAGGTCTATATATCACTGTGTCTCTCAGCCTTTAGGTCTATATATCACTGTGTCTCTGCCTTTAGGTCTATATATCACTGTGTCAAGGCCTTTAGGTCTATATATCACTGTGTCTCTGCCTTTAGGTCTATATATCACTGTGTCTAGGCCTTTAGGTCTATATATCAAGGCCTTTAGGTCTATATATCACTGTGTCTCTGCCTTTAGGTCTATATATCAAGGCCTTTAGGTCTATATATCACTGTGTCTCTGCCTTTAGGTCTATATATCACTGTGTCAAGGCCTTTAGGTCTATATATCACTGTGTCTCTGCCTTTAGGTCTATATATCAAGGCCTTTAGGTCTATATATCACTGTGTCAAGGCCTTTAGGTCTATATATCACTGTGTCAAGGCCTTTAGGTCTATATATCACTGTGTCAAGGCCTTTAGGTCTATATATCACTATGTCAAGGCCTTTAGGTCTATATATCACTGTGTCTCTGCCTTTAGGTCTATATATCAAGGCCTTTAGGTCTATATATCACTGTGTCAAGGCCTTTAGGTCTATATATCACTGTGTCAAGGCCTTTAGGTCTATATATCACTGTGTCAAGGCCTTTAGGTCTATATATCACTGTGTCTCTGCCTTTAGGTCTATATCACTGTGTCAAGGCCTTTAGGTCTATATATCACTGTGTCAAGGCCTTTAGGTCTATATATCACTGTGTCTCTGCCTTTAGGTCTGTATATCACTGGGTCAAGGCCTTTAGGTCTATATATCACTGTGTCTCTGCCTTTAGGTCTATATATCACTGTGTCTCTGCCTTTAGGTCTATATATCACTGTGTCAAGGCCTTTAGGTCTATATATCACTGTGTCTCTGCCTTTAGGTCTATATATCACTGTGTCTCTGCCTTTAGGTCTATATATCACTGTCTCTGCCTTTAGGTCTATATATCACTGTGTCTCTGCCTTTAGGTCTATATATCACTGTGTCTCTGCCTTTAGGTCTATATATCACTGTGTCAAGGCCTTTAGGTCTATATATCACTGTGTCTCTGCCTTTAGGTCTATATATCACTGTGTCAAGGCCTTTAGGTCTATATATCACTGTGTCTCTGCCTTTAGGTCTATATATCACTGTGTCAAGGCCTTTAGGTCTATATATCACTGTGTCAAGGCCTTTAGGTCTATATATCACTGTGTCAAGTCCTTTAGGTCTATATATCACTGTGTCTCTGCCTTTAGGTCTATATATCACTGTGTCTCTGCCTTTAGGTCTATATATCACTGTGTCAAGGCCTTTAGGTCTATATATCACTGTGTCTCTGCCTTTAGGTCTATATATCACTGTGTCTCTGCCTTTAGGTCTATATATCACTGTGTCTCTGCCTTTAGGTCTATATATCACTGTGTCTCTGCCTTTAGGTCTATATATCACTGTGTCTCTGCCTTTAGGTCTATATATCACTGTGTCTCTGCCTTTAGGTCTATATATCACTGTGTCTCTGCCTTTAGGTCTATATATCACTGTGTCTCTGCCTTTAGGTCTATATATCACTGTGTCTCTGCCTTTAGGTCTATATATCACTGTGTCTCTGCCTTTAGGTCTATATATCACTGTGTCTCTGCCTTTAGGTCTATATATCACTGTGTCTCTGCCTTTAGGTCTATATATCACTGTGTCTCTGCCTTTAGGTCTATATATCACTGTGTCTCTGCCTTTAGGTCTATATATCACTGTGTCAAGGCCTTTAGGTCTATATATCACTGTGTCTCTGCCTTTAGGTCTATATATCACTGTGTCTCTGCCTTTAGGTCTATATATCACTGTGTCTCTGCCTTTAGGTCTATATATCACTGTGTCTCTGCCTTTAGGTCTATATATCACTGTGTCTCTGCCTTTAGGTCTATATATCACTGTGTCAAGGCCTTTAGGTCTATATATCACTGTGTCTCTGCCTTTAGGTCTATATATCACTGTGTCTCTGCCTTTAGGTCTATATATCACTGTGTCTCAGCCTTTAGGTCTATATATCACTGTGTCAAGGCCGTTAGGTCTATATATCACTGTGTCTCAGCCTTTAGGTCTATATATAAAGGCCTTTAGGTCTATATATCACTGTGTCAAGGCCTTTACGTCTATATATCACTGTGTCTCTGCCTTTAGGTCTATATATCACTGTGTCTCTGCCTTTAGGTCTATATATCACTGTGTCTCTGCCTTTAGGTCTATATATCACTGTGTCTCTGCCTTTAGGTCTATATATCACTGTGTCTCTGCCTTTAGGTCTATATATCAAGGCCTTTAGGTCTATATATCACTGTGTCTCTGCCTTTAGGTCTATATATCACTGTGTCTCTGCCTTTAGGTCTATATATCACTGTGTCTCTGCCTTTAGGTCTATATATCACTGTGTCTCTGCCTTTAGGTCTATATATCACTGTGTCTCACTGCCTTTAGGTCTATATATCACTGTGTCTCTGCCTTTCAGGTCTATATATCACTGTGTCTCTGCCTTTAGGTCTAGGTCTATATATCACTGTGTCAAGGCCTTTAGGTCTATATATCACTGTGTCAAGGCCTTTAGGTCTATATATCACTGTGTCTCTGCCTTTAGGTCTATATATCACTGTGTCTCTGCCTTTAGGTCTATATATCACTGTGTCTCAGCCTTTAGGTCTATATATCACTGTGTCTCTGCCTTTAGGTCTATATATCACTGTGTCTCAGGTCTTTACTGTGTCTGCCTTTATCTATATATCACTGTGTCTCTGCCTTTAGGTCTATATATCACTGTGTCTCTGCCTTTAGGTCTATATATCACTGTGTCAAGGCCTTTAGGTCTATATATCACTGTGTCTCTGCCTTTAGGTCTATATATCACTGTGTCTCTGCCTTTAGGTCTATATATCACTGTGTCAAGGCCTTTAGGTCTATATATCACTGTGTCTCTGCCTTTAGGTCTATATATCACTGTGTCTCTGCCTTTAGGTCTATATATCACTGTGTCTCTGCCTTTAGGTCTATATATCACTGTGTCTCTGCCTTTAGGTCTATATATCACTGTGTCACCTTTAGGTCTATATATCACTGTGTCTGCCTTTAGGTCTATATATCACTGTGTCAAGGCCTTTAGGTCTATATATCACTGTGTCTCTGCCTTTAGGTCTATATATCACTGTGTCTCTGCCTTTAGGTCTATATATCACTGTGTCTCTGCCTTTAGGTCTATATATCACTGTGTCTCAGCCTTTAGGTCTATATATCACTGTGTCTCTGCCTTTAGGTCTATATATCACTGTGTCTCTGCCTTTAGGTCTATATATCACTGTGTCTCTGCCTTTAGGTCTATATATCACTGTGTCAAGGTCTATTATCACTGTGTCTCTGCCTTTAGGTCTATATATCACTGTGTCTCAGCCTTTAGGTCTATATATCACTGTGTCTCTGCCTTTAGGTCTATATATCACTGTGTCTCTGCCTTTAGGTCTATATATCACTGTGTCTCTGCCTTTAGGTCTATATATCACTGTGTCTCTGCCTTTAGGTCTATATATCACTGTGTCTCTGCCTTTAGGTCTATATATCACTGTGTCTCTGCCTTTAGGTCTATATATCACTGCTGTCTCTCTGCCTTTAGGTCTATATATCACTGTGTCTCTGCCTTTAGGTCTATATATCACTGTGTCTCTGCCTTTAGGTCTATATATCACTGTGTCTCTGCCTTTAGGTCTATATATCACTGTGTCAAGGCCTTTAGGTCTATATATCACTGTGTCTCTGCCTTTAGGTCTATATATCACTGTGTCTCTGCCTTGTCTAGGTCTATATATCACTGTGTCTCTGCCTTTAGGTCTATATATCACTGTGTCTCTGCCTTATAGGTCTATATATCACTGTGTCTCTGCCTTTAGGTCTATATATCACTGTGTCAAGGCCTTTAGGTCTATATATCACTGTGTCTGTCAAGGCCTTTAGGTCTATATATCACTGTGTCAAGCCTTTAGGTCTATATATCACTGTGTCTCTGCCTTTAGGTCTATATATCACTGTGTCTCTGCCTTTAGGTCTATATATCACTGTGTCTCTGCCTTTAGGTCTATATATCACTGTGTCTGCCTTTAGGTCTATATATCACTGTGTCTCTGCCTTTAGGTCTATATATCACTGTGTCAAGGCCTTTAGGTCTATATATCAAGGCTGTGTCTCTGCCTTTAGGTCTATATATCACTGTGTCAGGTCTATATGTGTCTCTGCCTTTAGGTCTATATATCACTGTGTCTCTGCCTTTAGGTCTATATATCACTGTGTCAAGGCCTTTAGGTCTATATATCACTGTGTCTCTGCCTGTAGGCCTTTAGGTCTATATATCACTGTGTCTCTGCCTTTAGGTCTCACTGTGTCAAGGCCTTTAGGTCTATATATCACTCACTGTGTCTCTGCCTTTAGGTCTATATATCACTGTGTCAAGGCCTTTAGGTCTATATATCACTGTGTCTCTGCCTTTAGGTCTATATATCACTGTGTCTCTGCCTTTAGGTCTATATATCACTGTGTCAAGGCCTTTAGGTCTATATATCACTGTGTCTCTGCCTTTAGGTCTATATATCACTGTGTCTCTGCCTTTAGGTCTATATATCACTGTGTCTCTGCCTTTATCTATATATCACTGTGTCTCTGCCTTTAGGTCTATATATCACTGTGTCAAGGCCTTTAGGTCTATATATCACTGTGTCTCTGCCTTTAGGTCTATATATCACTGTGTCTCTCTATATATCACTGCCTTTAGGTCTATATATCACTGTGTCATATATCACTGGCCTTTTAGGTCTATATATCACTGTGTCTCTGCCTTTCTAGGTCTATATATCACTGTGTCAAGGCCTTTAGGTCTATATATCACTGTGTCTCTGCCTTTAGGTCTATATATCACTGTGTCTCTGCCTTTAGGTCTATATATCACTGTGTCTCTGCCTTTAGGTCTATATATCACTGTGTCTCTGCCTTTATATATCACTGTGTCTATATATCACTGTGTCTCTGGCCTTTAGGTCTATATATCACTGTGTCTCTGCCTTTAGGTCTATATATCACTGTGTCTCTGCCTTTAGGTCTATATATCACTGTGTCTCAGCCTTTAGGTCTATATATCACTGTGTCTCTGCCTTTAGGTCTATATATCACTGTGTCTCTGCCTTTAGGTCTATATATCACTGTGTCTCTGCCTTTAGGTCTATATATCACTGTGTCTCTGCCTTTAGGTCTATATATCACTGTGTCTCTGCCTTTAGGTCTATATATCACCGTGTCTCTGCCTTTAGGTCTATATATCACTGTGTCTCTGCCTTTAGGTCTATATATCACTGTGTCTCAGCCTTTAGGTCTATATATCACTGTGTCTAGGCCTTTAGGTCTATATATCACTGTGTCTCTGCCTTTAGGTCTATATATCACTGTGTCTCTGCCTTTAGGTCTATATATCACTGTGTCAAGGCCTTTAGGTCTATATATCACTGTGTCTCTGCCTTTAGGTCTATATATCACTGTGTCTCTGCCTTTAGGTCTATATATCACTGTGTCAAGGCCTTTAGGTCTATATATCACTGTGTCTCTGCCTTTAGGTCTATATATCACTGTGTCAAGGCCTTTAGGTCTATATATCACTGTGTCAAGGCCTTTAGGTCTATATATCACTGTGTCTCTGCCTTTAGGTCTATATATCACTGTGTCTCTGCCTTTAGGTCTATATATCACTGTGTCTCTGCCTTTAGGTCTATATATCACTGTGTCAAGGCCTTTAGGTCTATATATCAAGGCCTTTAGGTCTATATATCACTGTGTCTCTGCCTTTAGGTCTATATATCAAGGCCTTTAGGTCTATATATCACTGTGTCTCTGCCTTTAGGTCTATATATCACTGTGTCAAGGCCTTTAGGTCTATATATCACTGTGTCTCTGCCTTTAGGTCTATATATCACTGTGTCTCTGCCTTTAGGTCTATATATCACTGTGTCAAGGCCTTTAGGTCTATATATCACTGTGTCTCTGCCTTTAGGTCTATATATCAAGGTCTTTAGGTCTATATATCACTGTGTCAAGGCCTTTAGGTCTATATATCACTGTGTCTCTGCCTTTAGGTCTATATATCACTGTGTCTCTGCCTTTAGGTCTATATATCACTGTGTCAAGGCCTTTAGGTCTATATATCACTGTGTCTCTGCCTTTAGGTCTATATATCACTGTGTCTCTGCCTTTAGGTCTATATATCACTGTGTCTCTGCCTTTAGGTCTATATATCACTGTGTCTGCCTGTAGGTCTATATATCACTGTGTCTCTGTCTTTAGGTCTATATATCACTGTGTCAAGGCCTTTAGTGTCTCAGCCTTTAGGTCTATATATCACTGTGTCTCAGCCTTTAGGTCTATATATCACTGTGTCTCTGCCTGTAGGTCTATATATCACTGTGTCTAGGCCTTTAGGTCTATATATCACTGTGTCTCAGCCTTTAGGTCTATATATCACTGTGTCTCTGCCTTTAGGTCTATATATCACTGTGTCAAGGCCTTTAGGTCTATATATCACTGTGTCTCTGCCTTTAGGTCTATATATCACTGTGTCTCTGCCTTTAGGTCTATATATCACTGTGTCTCTGCCTTTAGGTCTATATATCACTGTGTCTCTGCCTTTAGGTCTATATATCACTGTGTCTCTGCCTTTAGGTCTATATATCACTGTGTCTCTGCCTTTAGGTCCTTGTCAAGGCCTTTAGGTCTATATATCACTGTGTCTCTGCCTTTAGGTCTATATATCACTGTGTATCAGCCTTTAGGTCTATATATCACTGTGTCAAGGCCTTTAGGTCTGTATATCACTGTGTCTCGGCCTTTAGGTCTGTATATCACGGTGTCTCTACCTTTAGGTCTATATATCACTGTGTCTCTGCCTATAGGTCTATATATCACTGTGTCAAGGCCTTTAGGTCTATATATCACTGTGTCAAGGCCTTTAGGTCTATATATCACTGTGTCAAGGCCTTTAGGTCTATATATCACTGTGTCAAGGCCTTTAGGTCTATATATCACTGTGTCTCTGCCTTTAGGTCTATATATCACTGTGTCTCTGCCTTTAGGTCTATATATCACTGTGTCTCTGCCTTTAGGTCTATATATCACTGTGTCTCTGCCTTTAGGTCTATATATCACTGTGTCTCTGCCTTTAGGTCTATATATCACTGTGTCTCTGCCTTTAGGTCTATATATCACTGTGTCTCTGCCTTTAGGTCTATATATCACTGTGTCTCTGCCTTTAGGTCTATATATCACTGTGTCTCTGCCTTTAGGTCTATATATCACTGTGTCTCTGCCTTTAGGTCTATATATCACTGTGTCTCTGCCTTTAGGTCTATATATCACTGTGTCTCTGCCTTTAGGTCTATATATCACTGTGTCAAGGCCTTTAGGTCTATATATCACTGTGTCTCTGCCTTTAGGTCTATATATCACTGTGTCAAGGCCTTTAGGTCTATATATCACTGTGTCTCTGCCTTTAGGTCTATATATCACTGTGTCTCTGCCTTTAGGTCTATATATCACTGTGTCTCAGCCTTTAGGTCTATATATCACTGTGTCTCTGCCTTTAGGTCTATATATCACTGTGTCTCAGCCTTTAGGTCTATATATCACTGTGTCTCTGCCTTTAGGTCTATATATCACTGTGTCTCAGCCTTTAGGTCTATATATCACTGTGTCAAGGCCTTTAGGTCTATATATCACTGTGTCTCTGCCTTTAGGTCTATATATCACTGTGTCTCTGCCTTTAGGTCTATATATCACTGTGTCTCGCCTTTAGGTCTATATATCACTGTGTCTCGGCCTTTAGGTCTATATATCACTGTGTCTCGGCCTTTAGGTCTATATATCACTGTGTCTCTGCCTTTAGGTCTATATATCACTGTGTCTCTGCCTTTAGGTCTATATATCACTGTGTCTCTGCCTTTAGGTCTATATATCACTGTGTCTCTGCCTTTAGGTCTATATATCACTGTGTCTCGGCCTTTAGGTCTATATATCACTGTGTCTCTGCCTTTATGTCTATATATCACTGTGTCTCTGCCTTTAGGTCTATATATCACTGTGTCAAGGCCTTTAGGTCTATATATCACTGTGTCAAGGCCTTTAGGTCTATATATCACTGTGTCAAGGCCTTTAGGTCTATATATCACTGTGTCTCTGCCTTTAGGTCTATATATCACTGTGTCTCTGCCTTTAGGTCTATATATCACTGTGTCAAGGCCTTTAGGTCTATATATCACTGTGTCTCTGCCTTTAGGTCTAAATATCACTGTGTCTCTGCCTTTAGGTCTATATATCACTGTGTCTCTGTCTTTAGGTCTATATATCACTGTGTCAAGGCCTTTAGGTCTATATATCACTGTGTCAAGGCCTTTAGGTCTATATATCACTGTGTCTCTGCCTTTAGGTCTATATATCACTGTGTCAAGGCCTTTAGGTCTATATATCACTGTGTCTCTTTAGGTCTATATATCACTGTGTCAAGGCCTTTAGGTCTATATATCACTGTGTCTCTGCCTTTAGGTCTATATATCACTGTGTCTCTGCCTTTAGGTCTATATATCACTGTGTCTCTGCCTTTAGGTCTATATATCACTGTGTCTCTGCCTTTAGGTCTATATATCATGTGTCTCTGCCTTTAGGTCTATATATCATGGTGTCTCTGCCTTTAGGTCTATATATCACTGTGTCTCAGCCTTTAGGTCTATATATCACTGTGTCTCTGCCTTTAGGTCTATATATCACTGTGTCTCAGCCTTTACGTCTATATATCACTGTGTCTCAGCCTTTAGGTCTAAATATCACTGTGTCTCTGCCTTTAGGTCTATATATCACTGTGTCTCTGCCTTTAGGTCTATATATCAAGGCCTTTAGGTCTATATATCACTGTGTCTCTGCCTTTAGGTCTATATATCACTGTGTCTCTGCCTTTAGGTCTATATATCACTGTGTCTCTGCCTTTAGGTCTATATATCACTGTGTCTCTGCCTTTAGGTCTATATATCACTGTGTCTCTGCCTTTAGGTCTATATATCACTGTGTCAAGGCCTTTAGGTCTATATATCACTGTGTCAAGGCCTTTAGGTCTATATATCACTGTGTCAAGGCCTTTAGGTCTATATATCACTGTGTCAAGGCCTTTAGGTCTATATATCACTGTGTCTCAGCCTTTAGGTCTATATATCACTGTGTCTCTGCCTTTAGGTCTATATATCACTGTGTCTCTGCCTTTAGGTCTATATATCACTGTGTCTCAGCCTTTAGGTCTATATATCACTGTGTCTCAGCCTTTATGTCTATATATCACTGTGTCAAGGCCTTTAGGTCTATATATCACTGTGTCTCTGCCTTTAGGTCTATATATCACTGTGTCTCTGCCTTTAGGTCTATATATCACTGTGTCAAGGCCTTTAGGTCTATATATCACTGTGTCTCTGCCTTTAGGTCTATATATCACTGTGTCTCTGCCTTTAGTCTATATATCACTGTGTCTCTGTCTTTAGGTCTATATATCACTGTGTCAAGGCCTTTAGGTCTATATATCACTGTGTCAAGGCCTTTAGGTCTATATATCACTGTGTCTCTGTCTTTAGGTCTATATATCACTGTGTCAAGGCCTTTAGGTCTATATATCACTGTGTCTCTGCCTTTAGGTCTATATATCACTGTGTCTCTGCCTTTAGGTCTATATATCACTGTGTCTCTGCCTTTAGGTCTATATATCACTGTGTCAAGGCCTTTAGGTCTATATATCACTGTGTCTCTGCCTTTAGGTCTATATATCACTGTGTCTCTGCCTTTAGGTCTATATATCACTGTGTCTCTGTCTTTAGGTCTATATATCACTGTGTCTCTGCCTTTAGGTCTATATATCACTGTGTCTCTGCCTTTAGGTCTATATATCACTGTGTCTCTGCCTTTAGGTCTATATATCACTGTGTCTCTGCCTTTAGGTCTATATATCACTGTGTCTGCCTTTAGGTCTATATATCACTGTGTCTCTGCCTTTAGGTCTAAATATCACTGTGTCTCTGCCTTTAGGTCTATATATCACTGTGTCTCAGCCTTTAGGTCTATATATCACTGTGTCAAGGCCTTTAGGTCTATATATCACTGTGTCTCTGCCTTTAGGTCTATATATCACTGTGTCTCTGCCTTTAGGTCTATATCAATGTGTCAAGACCTTTAGGTCTATATATCACTGTGTCTCTGCCTTTAGGTCTAAATATCACTGTGTCTCTGCCTTTAGGTCTATATATCACTGTGTCTCTGCCTTTAGGTCTATATATCACTGTGTCAAGGCCTTTAGGTCTATATATCAAGGCCTTTAGGTCTATATATCACTGTGTCTCTGCCTTTAGGTCTATATATCACTGTGTCAAGGCCTTTAGGTCTATATATCACTGTGTCTCTGCCTTTAGGTCTATATATCACTGTGTCAAGGCCTTTAGGTCTATATATCACTGTGTCTCTGCCTTTAGGTCTATATATCACTGTGTCTCTGCCTTTAGGTCTATATATCACTGTGTCTCTGCCTTTAGGTCTATATATCACTGTGTCTCTGCCTTTAGGTCTATATATCACTGTGTCAAGGCCTTTAGGTCTATATATCACTGTGTCAAGGCCTTTAGGTCTATATATCACTGTGTCTCTGCCTTTAGGTCTATATATCACTGTGTCTCTGCCTTTAGGTCTATATATCACTGTCTCTGCCTTTAGGTCTATATATCACTGTGTCTCTGCCTTTAGGTCTATATATCACTGTGTCTCTGCCTTTAGTCTATATATCACTGTGTCTCTGCCTTTAGGTCTATATATCACTGTGTCTCTGCCTTTAGGTCTATATATCACTGTGTCTCTGCCTTTAGGTCTATATATCACTGTGTCAAGGCCTTTAGGTCTATATATCACTGTGTCTCTGCCTTTAGGTCTATATATCACTGTGTCTCTGCCTTTAGGTCTATATCACTGTGTCAAGACCTTTAGGTCTATATATCACTGTGTCTCTCTCTGCCTTTAGGTCTAAATATCACTGTGTCTCTGCCTTTAGTCTATATATCACTGTGTCTCTGTCTTTAGGTCCACTTTAGGTCTATATATCACTGTGTCAAGGCCTTTAGGTCTATATATCACTGTGTCTCTGCCTTTAGGTCTATCATCACTGTGTCTCTGCCTTTAGGTCTATATATCACTGTGTCTCTGCCTTTAGGTCTATATATCACTGTGTCAAGGCCTTTAGGTCTATATATCACTGTGTCTCTGCCTTTAGGTCTATATATCACTGTGTCTCTGCCTTTAGGTCTATATATCACTGTGTCTCTGCCTTTAGGTCTATATATCACTGTGTCTCTGCCTTTAGGTCTATATATCACTGTGTCAAGGCCTTTAGGTCTATATATCACTGTGTCAAGGCCTTTAGGTCTATATATCACTGTGTCTCTGCCTTTAGGTCTATATATCACTGTGTCTCTGCCTTTAGGTCTATATATCACTGTGTCTCTGCCTTTAGGTCTAAATATCACTGTGTCTCTGCCTTTAGGTCTATATATCACTGTGTCTCTGTCTTTAGGTCTATATCACTGTGTCTCTGCCTTTAGGTCTATATATCACTGTGTCAAGGCCTTTAGGTCTATATATCACTGTGTCAAGGCCTTTAGGTCTATATATCACTGTGTCAAGTCCTTTAGGTCTATATATCACTGTGTCTCTGCCTTTAGGTCTATATATCACTGTGTCTCTGCCTTTAGGTCTATATATCACTGTGTCAAGGCCTTTAGGTCTATATATCACTGTGTCTCTGCCTTTAGGTCTATATATCACTGTGTCAAGGCCTTTAGGTCTATATATCACTGTGTCTCTGCCTTTAGGTCTATATATCACTGTGTCTCTGCCTTTAGGTCTATATATCACTGTGTCAAGGCCTTTAGGTCTATATATCACTGTGTCAAGTCCTTTAGGTCTATATATCACTGTGTCTCTGCCTTTAGGTCTATATATCACTGTGTCAAGGCCTTTAGGTCTATATATCACTGTGTCAAGGCCTTTAGGTCTATATATCACTGTGTCTCTGCCTTTAGGTCTATATATCACTGTGTCTCTGCCTTTAGGTCTATATATCACTGTGTCAAGGCCTTTAGGTCTATATATCACTGTGTCTCTGCCTTTAGGTCTATATATCACTGTGTCAAGGCATATTAACTAATTATAGAGCAAACAACACAATTATCACAACCCATAGGGTGGAATTTAGCTTTTGTCTGGCTTGGCCAGTGATGTTACCCACGCACCGCTACTGTGTACTGCAGTAAAGTGAAGAAAAATAAATCGATATTCCCAAAGTTGAGCATGTCTTTGCAGGGGGACTCTTATTTAGAAAACGCAGCAGGCATAATTTCCTGCTGCTAGGAGAACGGTACTGTGAGTCGGATAGACAGGCAGAGAGCTGCAGCCCCACGGAACAGAATAGAAAGCACCGCTGCATGGTAGGAAGGAACCTCGCCACATTGTTCCTCCGCATTTATTAAACCGCTCGGGAATCTACTGCTCCGGGAAACGACCCTCTCCGCTGCCCGGGACGCACGATGATGAAGTTTCGGTTCCGTCGGCAGGGCAACGACCCACAGAGAGAGAAAATTAAACAGGAATTGTTCGCCTTCAACAAGGTAAAGTAACACAGACCTCCCTCCCAAAATCAGACCCAACCCGCCGACTGCAGGAAAATGGGGTTTTGGGGGGGGGGACAGCGGATCTCGGTGGCGAGTATGCAGAACCTCTCCTCTCGTCTGTCCCTCCTCTCTTCTGTCCCTCCTCTCGTCTGTCCATCCTCGTCTCTTCTGTCCTCTCTCCCGTCCTCCTCTCTCCCGTCCTCCTCCCACCCCTCCTCTCTCCCGTCCTCCTCCCACCCCTCCTCTCTCCCGTCCTCCTCTCTCCCACCCCTCCTCTCTCCCACCCTCCTCTCTCCCGCCCTCCTCTCTCCCGTCCTCCTCTCTCCCACCCTCCTCTCTCCCACCCTCCTCTCTCCCACCCCTCGTCTCCAAACCAACCAACCCGCAGAATGTGTGTGTAGATGTATCAGAGGAATGATGTCGCGGAGGTCTCCACGTTGGAATGCAACTCGTTTTCACGACCAGTCAGTGAGCTACATAATAGTTTTCAACCCCCCCCCCATCCGCTGTATCGGCCTGTTCAAACTAACAACAACTCCTTCTACCCGTTACTGCCTTGATGCTACACGCTCTGTTCAAACCCAACACTTGTCGAAAATGTTTTAGTGAATTGGTACCAGATTATCTAAAGAGAGAGGACCATTATTCAACCCGATCTGACTGTTTTACAAACCGTTAAACTTTTCTTCTATGTTTGAAAGTCTCAGGAATGTCATGTTTTTGCGTATTTTGCCTGTGAAAACAATAGTAGGGCCTTTTTTTTCTGTTTCCATTTCTTCACCAAGACCACAGTTATCCGACATTCCCCAACATTCAGGCCATCCTGGTTAGTTGTTGTCAGAGTTGACGGGGGGGTACAGACTTCAGGCTCTGTAGGTGTTTCTATATGAACCACAACAGACTGCGGGTGTCGTGATGGGCACATTGTGTCCGAGTGTTGTAACGTAAGTCAGCAGCGGGCCTGGAGGCGAACTCGTATCGTTTAATAGATTGATTACATGGAAGATTCACAGAGCAACAGGAGATGATGTGTGTGTGTCCTTGTGGAACCAAACGGCACACTGACACACACACACACACACACACACACACACACAGACACAATACCCCCTGCTCTCCATGGCAGCCGCTGGTTAGAGGGGGGTTTACCGACCCCTCACCAAAACACCCCTTACCCAGAACACACAGTTCAAACAATATATTGGACAGTCTGTCAGTCTGTTTCTCTCTGTCCTGTAGTCAATGCTGTCAGTCTGTTTCTCTCTGTCCTGTAGTCAATGCTGTCAGTCTGTGTCTCTCTCTGTCCTGTAGTCAATGCTGTCAGTCTGTTTCTCTCTGTCCTGTAGTCAATGCTGTCAGTCTGTTTCTCTCTGTCCTGTAGTCAATGCTGTCAGTCTGTTTCTCTCTCTGTCCTGTAGTCAATGCTGTCAGTCTGTTTCTCTCTCTGTCCTGTAGTCAATGCTGTCAGTCTGTTTCTCTCTCTGTCCTGTAGTCAATGCTGTCAGTCTGTTTCTCTCTCTGTCCTGTAGTCAATGCTGTCAGTCTGTTTCTCTCTGTCCTGTAGTCAATGCTGTCAGTCTGTTTCTCTCTCTGTCCTGTAGTCAATGCTGTCAGTCTGTTTCTCTCTGTCCTGTAGTCAATGCTGTCAGTCTGTTTCTCTCTCTGTCCTGTAGTCAATGCTGTCAGTCTGTTTCTCTCTGTCCTGTAGTCAATGCTGTCAGTCTGTTTCTCTCTCTGTCCTGTAGTCAATGCTGTCAGTCTGTTTCTCTCTGTCCTGTAGTCAATGCTGTCAGTCTGTTTCTCTCTGTCCTGTAGTCAATGCTGTCAGTCTGTTTCTCTCTCTGTCCTGTAGTCAATGCTGTCAGTCTGTTTCTCTCTCTGTCCTGTAGTCAATGCTGTCAGTCTGTTTCTCTCTCTGTCCTGTAGTCAATGCTGTCAGTCTGTTTCTCTCTGTCCTGTAGTCAATGCTGTCAGTCTGTTTCTCTCTCTGTCCTGTAGTCAATGCTGTCAGTCTGTTTCTCTCTCTGTCCTGTAGTCAATGCTGTCAGTCTGTTTCTCTCTGTCCTGTAGTCTGTTTCTGTTTCTCTCTGTCCTGTAGTCAATGCTGTCAGTCTGTTTCTCTCTCTGTCCTGTAGTCAATGCTGTCAGTCTGTTTCTCTCTCTGTCCTGTAGTCAATGCTGTCAGTCTGTTTCTCTCTCTCTGTCCTGTAGTCAATGCTGTCAGTCTGTTTCTCTCTCTGTCCTGTAGTCAATGCTGTCAGTCTGTTTCTCTCTCTGTCCTGTAGTCAATGCTGTCAGTCTGTTTCTCTCTCTCTGTCCTGTAGTCAATGCTGTCAGTCTGTTTCTCTCTCTCTGTCCTGTAGTCAATGCTGTCAGTCTGTTTCTCTCTCTCTGTCCTGTAGTCAATGCTGTCAGTCTGTTTCTCTCTCTGTCCTGTAGTCAATGCTGTCAGTCTGTTTCTCTCTCTGTCCTGTAGTCAATGCTGTCAGTCTGTTTCTCTCTCTGTCCTGTAGTCAATGCTGTCAGTCTGTTTCTCTCTCTGTCCTGTAGTCAATGCTGTCAGTCTGTTTCTCTCTCTGTCCTGTAGTCAATGCTGTCAGTCTGTTTCTCTCTGTCCTGTAGTCAATGCTGTCAGTCTGTTTCTCTCTCTGTCCTGTAGTCAATGCTGTCAGTCTGTTTCTCTCTCTGTCCTGTAGTCAATGCTGTCAGTCTGTTTCTCTCTCTGTCCTGTAGTCAATGCTGTCAGTCTGTTTCTCTCTCTGTCCTGTAGTCAATGCTGTCAGTCTGTTTCTCTCTCTGTCCTGTAGTCAGACTGCACCCCTAACACACCCACCATGACAACTAGTCACTGTACCCTCTACACCCCCACCCACCATGACAACTAGTCACTGTCCCCTCTACACCCCTAACACACCCACCATGACAACTAGTCACTGTCCCCTCTACACCCCCACCCACCATGACAACTAGTCACTGTACCCTCTACACCCCCAACCCACCATGACAACTAGTCACTGTACCCTCTACACCCCACTCACCATGACAACTAGTCACTGTACCCTCTACAACCCCAACCCACCATGACAACTAGTCACTGTACCCTCTACACCCCTCACCATGACAACTGTCACTGTACCCTCTACACCCCTGTTTCTCACCCATGACAACTAGTCACTGTACCCTCTACAACCCCACTCACCATGACAACTAGTCACTGTACTTCTCCTACACCCCACCCACCATGACAACTAGTCACTGTACCCTCTACAACCCCACTCACCATGACAACTAGTCACTGTACCCTCTACACCCCACACCCACCATGACAACTAGTCACTGTACCCTCTACACCCCAGTCACCCACCATGACAACTAGTCACTGTACCCTCTACACCCCCACTCACCATGCAACTAGTCACTGTACCCTCTATACCCCCACCCACCATGACAACTAGTCACTGTACCCTCTACACCCCCACCCACCATGACAACTAGTCACTGTACCCTCTACACCCTAACACACCCACCATGACAACTAGTCACTGTACCCTCTACACCCCCACCCACCATGACAACTAGTCACTGTACCCTCTACACCCCTAACACACCCACCATGACAACTAGTCACTGTACCCTCTACACCCCCACCCACCATGACAACTAGTCACTGTACCCTCTGTACACCCCTAACACCCACCATGACAACTAGTCACTGTACCCTCTATACCCAGTCTCACCATGACAACTAGTCACTGTACCCTCTACACCCCCACCCACCATGACAACTAGTCACTGTACCCTCTACAACCCCACCCACCATGACAACTAGTCACTGTACCCTCTACACCCCCACCCACCATGACAACTAGTCACTGTACCCTCTACAACCCCACCCACCATGACAACTAGTCACTGTACCCTCTACACCCTAACACACCCACCATGACAACTAGTCACTGTACCCTCTACACCCCCACCCACCATGACAACTAGTCACTGTACCCTCTACACCCCTAACACACCCACCATGACAACTAGTCACTGTACCCTCTACACCCTAACACACCCACCATGACAACTAGTCACTGTACCCTCTACACCCCCACCCACCATGACAACTAGTCACTGTCCCCTCTACACCCCACACCCACCATGACAACTAGTCACTGTACCCTCTACACCCCCACTCACCATGACAACTAGTCACTGTACCCTCTACACCCCCACCCACCATGACAACTAGTCACTGTACCCTCTACACCCCCACCCACCATGACAACTAGTCACTGTACCCTCTACACCCCTGTCAGTCCACCATGACAACTAGTCACTGTACCCTCTACACCCCCACCACACCATGACAACTAGTCACTGTACCCTCTCACTGTCCCACCCACCATGACAACTAGTCACTGTACCCTCTACACCCCCACCCACCATGACAACTAGTCACTGTACCCTCTACACCCCCACCCACCATGACAACTAGTCACTGTCCCCTCTACACCCCCACCCACCATGACAACTAGTCACTGTCCCCTCTACACCCCCACCCACCATGACAACTAGTCACTGTCCCCTCTACACCCCCACCCACCATGACAACTAGTCACTGTACCCTCCACACCCCCACCCACCATGACAACTAGTCACTGTACCCTCTACACCCCCACCCACCATGACAACTAGTCACTGTCCCCTCTACACCCCCACCCACCATGACAACTAGTCACTGTCCCCTCTACACCCCTAACACACCCACCATGACAACTAGTCACTGTACCCTCTACACCCCCACCCACCATGACAACTAGTCACTGTCCCCTCTACACCCCCACCCACCATGACAACTAGTCACTGTACCCTCTACACCCCCACCCACCATGACAACAAGTCACTGTACCCTCTACACCCTAACACACCCACCATGACAACTAGTCACTGTACCCTCTACACCCCCACCCACCATGACAACTAGTCACTGTCCCTCTACACCCCTGTTTCACTCACCATGACAACTAGTCACTGTACCCTCTACACCCCACCCACCATGACAACTAGTCACTGTCCCTCTACACCCCCACTCACCATGACAACTAGTCACTGTACCCTCTACACCCCCACTCACCATGACAACTAGTCACTGTACCCTCTACACCCCCACCCACCATGACAACTAGTCACTGTACCCTCTACACCCCCACCCACCATGACAACTAGTCACTGTACCCTCTACACCCCACCATGACACACCCACCATGACAACTAGTCACTGTACCCTCTACACCCCCACCCACCATGACAACTAGTCACTGTACCCTCTACACCCTAACACACCCACCATGACAACTAGTCACTGTACCCTCTACACCCCCACTCACCATGACAACTAGTCACTGTACCCTCTACACCCCTAACACACCACCATGACAACTAGTCACTGTACCCTCTACACCCCCACCCACCATGACAACTAGTCACTGTCCCCTCTACACCCCCACACCACCATGACAACTAGTCACTGTACCCTCCACACCCCCACCCACCATGACAACTAGTCACTGTACCCTCTACACCCCCACCCACCATGACAACTAGTCACTGTACCCTCTACACCCCCACCCACCATGACAACTAGTCACTGTCCCCTCTACACCCCCACCCACCATGACAACTAGTCACTGTACCCTCTACACCCCCACCCACCATGACAACTAGTCACTGTCCCCTCTACACCCCCACCCACCATGACAACTAGTCACTGTACCCTCTACACCCCCACTCACCATGACAACGAGTCACTGTACCTCTAGTCCTAATTGACAGATGCAGCACGGGTCGGTTTGGGAGTCAGCAGGGCCTTGTTGTTGTGGACCTGCCCCAGAATTACTCACTGAAAGCAAAAGGCCCTGTCCTCCTCTGGTACCCCTGTCCTCCTCTGGTACCCCTGTCCTCCTCTGGTACCCCTGTCCTCCTCTGGTACCCCTGTCCTCCTCTGGTACCCCTGTCCTCCTCTGGTACCCCTGTCCTCCTCTGGTACCCCTGTCCTCCTCTGGTACCCCTGTCCTCCTCTCCGTTCCTGTCTTCCTCTGAGTAACCCCTCTCTGTCCTCCGTTCCTGTCTTCCTCTGAGTAACCCCTCTCCGTCCTCCTCTCCGTTCCTGTCTTCCTCTGAGTAACCCCTCTCTGTCCTCCTCTCCGTTCCTGTCTTCCTCTGAGTAACCCCTCTCTGTCCTCCTCTCCGTTCCTGTCTTCCTCTGAGTAACCCCTCTCCGTCCTCCGTTCCTGTCTTCCTTTGAGTAACCCCTCTCTGTCCTCCTCTCCGTTCCTGTCTTCCTCTGAGTAACCCCTCTCCGTCCTCCGTTCCTGTCTTCCTTTGAGTAACCCCTCTCTGTCCTCCTCTCCGTTCCTGTCTTCCTCTGAGTAACCCCTCTCTGTCCTCCTCTCCGTTCCTGTCTTCCTCTGAGTAACCCCTCTCTGTCCTCCTCTCTGTTCCTGTCTTCCTCTGAGTAACCCCTCTCCGTCCTCCTCTCCGTTCCTGTCTTCCTCTGAGTAACCCCTCTCCGTCCTCCTCTCCGTTCCTGTCTTCCTCTGAGTAACCCCTCTCTGTCCTCCTCTCTGTTCCTGTCTTCCTCTGAGTAACCCCTCTCTGTCCTTCTCTCCGTTCCTGTCTTCCTCTGAGTAACCCCTCTCTGTCCTCCTCTCCGTTCCTGTCTTCCTCTGAGTAACCCCTCTCTGTCCTCCGTTCCTGTCTTCCTCTGAGTAACCCCTCTCTGTCCTCCTCTCCGTTCCTGTCTTCCTCTGAGTAACCCCTCTCTGTCCTCCGTTCCTGTCTTCCTCTGAGTAACCCCTCTCTGTCCTCCGTTCCTGTCTTCCTCTGAGTAACCCCTCTCTGTCCTCCTCTCTGTTCCTGTCTTCCTCTGAGTAACCCCTCTCTGTTCTCCTCTCCGTTCCTGTCTTCCTCTGACTAACCCCTCTCTGTCCTCCTCTCCGTTCCTGTCTTCCTCTGAGTAACCCCTCTCTGTCCTCCTCTCCGTTCCTGTCTTCCTTCTGAGTAACCCCTCTCCGTTCCTGTCTTCCTCTGAGTAACCCCTCTCTGTTCTCCTCTCCGTTCCTGTCTTCCTCTGACTAACCCCTCTCTGTCCTCCTCTCCGTTCCTGTCTTCCTCTGAGTAACCCCTCTCTGTCCTCCTCTCCGTTCCTGTCTTCCTCTGAGTAACCCCTCTCTGTCCTCCTCTCCGTTCCTGTCTTCCTCTGAGTAACCCCTCTCTGTCCTCCTCTCCGTTCCTGTCTTCCTCTGAGTAACCCCTCTCTGTCCTCCGTTCCTGTCTTCCTCTGAGTAACCCCTCTCCGTCCTCCTCTCCGTTCCTGTCTTCATCTGAGTAACCCCTCTCCGTCCTCCATTCCTGTCTTCCTCTGAGTAACCCCTCTCTGTCCTCCTCTCCGTTCCTGTCTTCCTCTGAGTAACCCCTCTCTGTTCTCCTCTCCGTTCCTGTCTTCCTCTGACTAACCCCTCTCTGTCCTCCTCTCCGTTCCTGTCTTCCTCTGAGTAACCCCTCTCTGTCCTCCTCTCCGTTCCTGTCTTCCTCTGAGTAACCCCTCTCTGTCCTCCTCTCCGTTCCTGTCTTCCTCTGAGTAACCCCTCTCTGTCCTCCTCTCCGTTCCTGTCTTCCTCTGAGTAACCCCTCTCTGTCCTCCTCTCCGTTCCTGTCTTCATCTGAGTAACCCCTCTCCGTCCTCCATTCCTGTCTTCCTCTGAGTAACCCCTCTCTGTCCTCCTCTCCGTTCCTGTCTTCCTCTGAGTAACCCCTCTCTGTTCTCCTCTCCGTTCCTGTCTTCCTCTGAGTAACCCCTCTCTGTCCTCCGTTCCTGTCTTCCTCTGAGTAACCCCTCTCCGTTCCTGTCTTCCTCTGAGTAACCCCTCTCTGTCCTCCTCTCCGTTCCTGTCTTCCTCTGAGTAACCCCTCTCTGTTCTCCTCTCTGTTCCTGTCTTCCTCTGAGTAACCCCTCTCTGTCCTCCTCTCTGTTCCTGTCTTCCTCTGAGTAACCCCTCTCCGTCCTCCTCTCCGTTCCTGTCTTCATCTGAGTAACCCCTCTCCGTCCTCCATTCCTGTCTTCCTCTGAGTAACCCCTCTCTGTCCTCCTCTCCGTTCCTGTCTTCCTCTGAGTAACCCCTCTCTGTTCTCCTCTCCGTTCCTGTCTTCCTCTGAGTAACCCCTCTCTGTCCTCCGTTCCTGTCTTCCTCTGAGTAACCCCTCTCCGTTCCTGTCTTCCTCTGAGTAACCCCTCTCTGTCCTCCTCTCCGTTCCTGTCTTCCTCTGAGTAACCCCTCTCTGTTCTCCTCTCTGTTCCTGTCTTCCTCTGAGTAACCCCTCTCTGTCCTCCTCTCTGTTCCTGTCTTCCTCTGAGTAACCCCTCTCCGTCCTCCTCTCCGTTCCTGTCTTCCTCTGAGTAACCCCTCTCCGTCCTCCTCTCCGTTCCTGTCTTCATCTGAGTAACCCCTCTCCGTCCTCCATTCCTGTCTTCCTCTGAGTAACCCCTCTCTGTCCTCCTCTCCGTTCCTGTCTTCCTCTGAGTAACCCCTCTCCGTCCTCCATTCCTGTCTTCCTCTGAGTAACCCCTCTCTGTCCTCCTCTCCGTTCCTGTCTTCCTCTGAGTAACCCCTCTCTGTCCTCCGTTCCTGTCTTCCTCTGAGTAACCCCTCTCTGTCCTCCGTTCCTGTCTTCCTCTGAGTAACCCCTCTCTGTTCTCCTCTCCGTTCCTGTCTTCCTCTGAGTAACCCCTCTCCGTCCTCCTCTCCGTTCCTGTCTTCCTCTGAGTAACCCCTCTCTGTCCTCCTCTCCGTTCCTGTCTTCCTCTGAGTAACCCCTCTCTGTTCTCCTCTCTGTTCCTGTCTTCCTCTGAGTAACCCCTCTCTGTCCTCCTCTCCGTTCCTGTCTTCCTCTGAGTAACCCCTCTCTGTCCTCCGTTCCTGTCTTCCTCCCCCTCTCCGTCCTCCGTTCCTGTCTTCCTCTGAGTAACCCCTCTCTGTCCTCCGTTCCTGTCTTCCTCTGAGTAACCCCTCTCTGTCCTCCGTTCCTGTCTTCCTCTGAGTAACCCCTCTCCGTCCTCCGTTCCTGTCTTCCTCTGAGTAACCCCTCTCCGTCCTCCTCTCCGTTCCTGTCTTCCTCTGAGTAACCCCTCTCTGTCCTCCTCTCCGTTCCTGTCTTCCTCTGAGTAACCCCTCTCTGTCCTCCGTTCCTGTCTTCCTCTGAGTAACCCCTCTCCGTCCTCCGTTCCTGTCTTCCTCTGAGTAACCCCTCTCCGTCCTCCGTTCCTGTCTTCCTCTGAGTAACCCCTCTCTGTCCTCCGTTCCTGTCTTCCTCTGAGTAACCCCTCTCCGTCCTCCGTTCCTGTCTTCCTCTGAGTAACCCCTTTCCGTCCTCCTCTCCGTTCCTGTCTTCCTCTGAGTAACCCCTCTCCGTCCTCCTCTCCGTTCCTGTCTTCCTCTGAGTAACCCCTCTCTGTCCTCCGTTCCTGTCTTCCTCTGA